>NC_090762.1:8115069-8125069 GCF_036898095.1 Palaemon carinicauda | reverse complement strand
GATAGTAGCATTAGGGGCTTTTTTACCTCAATTTTGAGGTGCATTACTTTTAGCATTAGAGGCTCTTTGACTTCTCTTTTTTGGTGCCTTATTTATAACATTAAGGGCTTTTTGACCTCGATATTGAGGTGCATAACTTCTAGCATTAGAGGCTCTTTGACCTTTCTTTTTAGGTGCCTTATTTACAGCATTAGGGGCGTTTTGCCCTCTTCTTTTAGGAGCCTTATATATAGCCTTAGGGGCATTTTGACCTCGATTTTGAGGTGCATTACTTGTAGCATTAGAGGCTCTTTTACCTCTCTTTTTAGGTGTCTTATTTATAGCATTAGGGGCTTTTTAACCTCTATTTCTATGAGCATTATATATAGCATTAGAGGCTTTTTTACCTCGATTTTGAGGTGCATTACTTGTAGCATTAGAGGCTCTTTGACTTCTATTTTTAGGTGCCTTTTTTATAGCATTAGGGGCTTTTTGACCTCGATTTTGAGGTGCATTACTTGTAGCATTAGAGGCTCTTTGACTTCTATTTTTAGGTGCCTTATTTATAGCATTATAGGGGCTTTTTGACCTCGATTTTGAGGTGCGTTACTTGTAGCATTAGAGGCTCTTTGACCTCTATTTTTAGGTGCCTTATTTATAGCATTAGGGGCCTTTTGACCTCTATTTTGAGGTGCATTACTTCTAGCATTAGAAGCTCTTTGACCTCTATTTTTAGGTGCCTTATTTATAGCATTAGGAGCTTTTTGACCTCGATTTCTAGGAGCCTTATAAATAACATTAGGGGCTTTTTGACCTCGATTTTGAGGTGCATTACTAGTAGCATTAGTGGCTCTTTGACTATTTTTAGGTGCCTTATTTATTGCATTAGGGGCTTTTTGACCTCGATTTTGAGGTGCATTACTTGTAGCATTAGAGGCTCTTTGACCTCTCTTTTTAGGTGCCTTATTTATAGCATTAGTGGCTTTTGGACCTCGATTTTGAGGTGCATTACTTCTAGCATTAGAGGCTCTTTGACCTCTATTTTTAGGTGCCTTATTTATAGCTTTAGGAGCTTTTTGACCTCGATTTCTAGGAGCCTTATAAATAATATCAGGGGCTTTTTGACCTTGATTTTGAGGTGCATTACTTGTAGCATTAGGGGCTCTTTGACTTTTTTTAGGTGCCTTATTTATAGCATTATACTGTTTGACCTCGATTTTGAGGTGCATTACTTGTAGCATTAGAGGCTCTTTGACCTCTCTTTTTAGGTGCCTTATTTATAGCATTAGGGACTTTTTTACCTCAATTTTGAGGTGCATTTCTTCTAGCATTAGAGGCTCTTTGACCTCTAATTTTAGGTGCCTTATTTATAGCATTAGGAGCTTTTTGACCTCGATTTCTAGGAGTCTTATAAATAACATTAGGGGCTTTTTAACCTCGATTTAGAGGTGCATTACTTGTAGCATTAGAGGCTCTTTGACCTCTATTTTTAGGTGCCTTATTTATAGCTTTAGGAGCTTTTTGACCTCGATTTCTAGGAGCCTTAAAAATAACATTAGGGGCTTTTTGACCTCGATTTTGAGGTGCATTACTTGTAGCATTAGAGGCTCTTTTACCCCTCTTTTTAGGTGTCTTATTTATAGTATTAGGGGCTTTTTAACCTCTATTTCTATGAGCATTATATATAGCATTAGAGGCTTTTTTACCTCGATTTTGAGGTGCATTACTTGTAGCATTAGAGGCTCTTTGACTTCTATTTTTAGGTGTCTTTTTTATAGCATTAGGGGCTTTTTGACCTCGATTTTGAGGTGCATTACTTGTAGCATTAGAGGCTCTTTGACTTCTATTTTTAGGTGCCTTATTTATAGCATTATAGGGGCTTTTTGACCTCGATTTTGAGGTGCGTTACTTGTAGCATTAGAGGCTCTTTGACCTCTATTTTTAGGTGCCTTATTTATAGCATTAGGGGCCTTTTGACCTCTATTTTGAGGTGCATTACTTCTAGCATTAGAAGCTCTTTGACCTCTATTTTTAGGTGCCTTATTTATAGCATTAGGAGCTTTTTGACCTCGATTTCTAGGAGCCTTATAAATAACATTAGGGGCTTTTTGACCTCGATTTTGAGGTGCATTACTAGTAGCATTAGTGGCTCTTTGACTATTTTTAGGTGCCTTATTTATTGCATTAGGGGCTTTTTGACCTCGATTTTGAGGTGCATTACTTGTAGCATTAGAGGCTCTTTGACCTCTCTTTTTAGGTGCCTTATTTATAGCATTAGTGGCTTTTGGACCTCGATTTTGAGGTGCATTACTTCTAGCATTAGAGGCTCTTTGACCTCTATTTTTAGGTGCCTTATTTATAGCTTTAGGAGCTTTTTGACCTCGATTTCTAGGAGCCTTATAAATAATATCAGGGGCTTTTTGACCTTGATTTTGAGGTGCATTACTTGTAGCATTAGGGGCTCTTTGACTTTTTTTAGGTGCCTTATTTATAGCATTATACTGTTTGACCTCGATTTTGAGGTGCATTACTTGTAGCATTAGAGGCTCTTTGACCTCTCTTTTTAGGTGCCTTATTTATAGCATTAGGGACTTTTTTACCTCAATTTTGAGGTGCATTTCTTCTAGCATTAGAGGCTCTTTGACCTCTAATTTTAGGTGCCTTATTTATAGCATTAGGAGCTTTTTTACCTCGATTTCTAGGAGTCTTATAAATAACATTAGGGGCTTTTTAACCTTGATTTAGAGGTGCATTACTTGTAGCATTAGAGGCTCTTTGACCTCTATTTTTAGGTGCCTTATTTATAGCTTTAGGAGCTTTTTGACCTCGATTTCTAGGAGCCTTAAAAATAACATTAGGGGCTTTTTGACCTCGATTTTGAAGTGCATTACTTGTAGCATTAGTGGCTCTTTGACTATTTTTAGGTGCTTTATTTATAGCATTAGGGGCTTTTTGACCTCGATTTTGAGGTGCATTACTTGTAGCATTAGAGGCTCTTTGACCTCTATTTTTAGGTGCCTTATTTATAGCTTTAGGAGCTTTTTGACCTCGATTTCTAGGAGCCTTAAAAATAACATTAGGGGCTTTTTGACCTCGATTTTGAAGTGCATTACTTGTAGCATTAGTGGCTCTTTGACTATTTTTAGGTGCTTTATTTATAGCATTAGGGGCTTTTTGACCTCGATTTTGAGGTGCATTACTTGTAGCATTAGAGGCTCTTTGACCTCTCTTTTTAGGTGCCTTATTTATAGCATTAGGGACTTTTTTACCTCGATTTTGAGGTGCATTACTTCTAGCATTAGAGGCTCTTTAACCTCTATTTTTAGGTGCCTTATTTATAGCTTTAGGAGCTTTTTGACCTCGATTTCTAGGAGCCTTATAAATAATATCAGGGGCTTTTTGACCTCGATTTTGAGGTGCATTACTTGTAGCATTAGTGGCTCTTTGACCTCTCTTTTTAGGTGCCTTATTTATAGCATTAAGGACTTTTTGACCTCGATTTTGAGGTGCATTACCTCTAGCATTAGAGGCTCTTTGACCTCTATTTTTAGGTGCCTTATTTATAGCATTAGGGGCTCTTTGACCTCTGTTTTCAGGAGCGTTATATATAGCATTAGGGGCTTTTTGACCTCAATTTTGAGGTCTATTACTTGTGGCATTAGACGCTCTTTTACCTCTATTTTTAGGTGCCTTATTTATAGCATTAGCGCCATTTTTTTACCTCTATTTTTATGTGCCTCATTTCTAGCATTAAGGTTTTTTAACCTCGATTTTTATGTGCCTTATTTCTAGCATTAAGGGGTTTTTACTTCTATTTTGAGGTGCCTCATTTTTCGTATTGGTTTTTTTTTTACCTTTATTTCAAGGTGACTTCTAGCATTAAAGGCTATTTTATGTCTTCGTTTAAAGGCTCTTTGTTGCTGTTCTATTCTGTCTGTTCTAGTTTTTCAAGATCTTTAGTTTTTTTCGGCTTCCTTTGACATTTCATCATCCAGTTTCCTTAGTTTGTCAATTTCCTTCGAGATTTCATCTTCCAATTTCCTTAGTTTGTCAATTTCCTTCGAGATTTCATCGTATTCATTCCTAATTCGTCAGTTTCCTTCTAGATTTCAAGAGTTTTCAGTGCTGTGTGCCCTCAGTTCGTCAGATTCCTCAGAGAAATCGATGGCGTTCATGTCTTTGTCCATCAGGGCGATGGATAAAGACAGGAATGTTATAAAATTTCTCCGCATACGTCATCACGCTAAAGTAAATGTCGAATTTTGGAACTATCCTGTTGAAGAACCACACGTCACTCACCGTTCAGTTGAACCATTCTGTCTCCGTCCTTATTTACTTAGTTCCAATAGTGTCCAATTATAGGACATCCTTGCAAAAGCCCAAGCAAAGGATCATTCAAGGCGCATATATCATGTTCTTCAAAGCTCGACAACTTCTGCAGCAACCACCAAAACCAGCTGTAGAAGGGGTTCCGAAAAGCCTCCTGTTGATCCTGTAGTTGTAATAACACAATTCTCAGTCTGCTCCCTGTTCCAAAAATAGCCATTAACAATATTCACTACGTTGCATGCTTAGTTTGAAAAAAAAAAAAAGATCAGGTCTTCAGAAGTCATCTGAAGCTCGGGCGGAGCCGTTCAGAACTGCTCCGGGAACATTCTGTTCTGGAGTCATTCAGAACTCCATGCTAAGTTTACGGCTGTCTTCTGAAGCCTTTTGAAGACATCGGAAAATTTTTTTCAGGTGCCGTTCAGGGAGCTCCAGGAAGAATCTGTTCTGGAGTCATTCAGAACTCCATGCTAAGTCTACGGCTGTTTCTTCTGAAGGTATTTGGAAATCCGGGAAAGTTTTCTTCCGAATCCGTTCAGAGATTCTGTTCTAGGGTCATTCAGAACTCCATGGTAAGTCTATGGCCATTTCTTCTGAAGCCATTCGGAGATCCGTGAAGATTTTCTTTCGAAGCCGTTCAGGACTAGCGAAAACACTCTTCTTTCATTTCAATAAACCTTAGTAACTCATCATCATCATCATCATCATCATCATCAATAATAATAATGATAATAATAATAATGATAATAATAATAATAATAATAGTAATAATAATAATAATAATGATGATGATTATGATGATAATAATAGTAATAATAATAATAATAAACTACATGGTTTGATTTATGGATTTGAGTCTGAAAGTTCTGAAGTCGTTCAACGCTCGGATTTGCAATTTAAAGGAAAAGTTAAGAGACTGAATAGGAAGGGCGAAGGGTAATTGACGTTTTCAGCAAACCGCTTTGAAATAACCGAAGGCTTCGACTTATTTTTTCAGGTTTGAGATTTAAAACAACCCATTTTCGGTAGGAATCGATATTAGAGCCGTTCGAAACACAGAAAATACGTCTCGGAAAAAGCATTTTTCGTGTACTTTTCTGAAGAATTTATTTTAGATAATAAATAACGATGTAATATTCACATGATTCTTCCAATGGAATTATTACTTTCTAGATTTTTTTCGAAGGCGATGGATGTTACTATGTGTATGTTATGTGTCTACCAATGGTTTATATATTCACACACATTTTATATATATATATATCTATATATATATATATATATATATATATATATATATATATATATCTATATATATATATATATATATATATATATACATATATATATATACAGCATATATATATATATATATATATATATATATATATATATATATATATATATATTTATATATTTATATATATATATATATATATATATATATATATATATATATATATATATATATATCTCCTTTCATCATCTACTTAACGCTTCATAGTCCTCAGCCATGTAGTTTGGGTCTGGTCACGTACTCACCTAGTGCCTTGTGGAGCCCAGTTAAACGTGTGTTTGTATATATATATATATATATATATATATATATATATATATATATATATATATATATATATATATGTGTGTGTGTGTGTGTGTGTGTGTGTGTGTGTGTGTACATTTGTGTGTGTCACCAGCCGTGACTGGTCCACTATAGAACAAAGACCCCAGACATGCCACTTTATAAGTTCGTCTTCTCTTCCTTCCCCTGCTTCTTTTATAATCTCTAGGGTGTCATTCTACAATTATTCTTAATGTCTATCTATTGTCTGGCATTCTCATTATGTGTCCTGGCCATGTCCATTCCTTTTACTTACATGTTAGAATATCTTCTACTTTAGTTTACTCTCGTATCCATGTTGCTCTCTTTATGTCTCTTATTGTTATTATCATCATCATTCTTTCCATAGCTCTTTTAAGTTATAATCAGCTTATGTTGTAAGGCTCCAAGATTCTGATGCATAAGTTAATACTGATAGGACCATCTGATTAGATACTTTCCTTTTTAGAAAAAGATATATATATATATATATATATATATATATATATATATATATATATATATATATATATATATATATATACACACACACACATAAATACGTTAATAATGAATACACAACGTCTCATCGGCGTATAAAATTGAAGACATCTTTTCCTCAGACAGATCGTCCTGCAGATGGTTTTCAGGATAACAGCAGAAATACATTTACTTTTCTACATTCATTGTTTGCTATCAACATGTGTTTCGGATCACTTTGCGACCCTTCTTCAGGACTGCATCGTTTTTAGGAACTACACTTTAAAAAATTTTAACAAAGGCCGTTTATTAATTATTGGTTACCCCAATAGGTGCTATTTGAAACAGTGTGTATGCATGTGTGTGTGTGTGTAGAGAGAGAGAGAGAGAGAGAGAGAGAGAGAGAGAGAGAGAGAGAGAGAGAGAGAGAGAGAGAGAGAGAGAGAGAGAGAGAGAGAGAGAGTCAATTTGATCTAAGCTCGCTTACCCCAATTAGGATGGGATTGAAAAGCAGCTAATGAATAAATTAATCATTCATCGATTGTGTTGGTGCTCCTATCATATTTCTATATTTTTATCAAGTTATATTTTTTTCAGATTTTGGAATGTCGTCTTTTTTATCAATGTTATATTTTTTCATCTTTTGGATGTGGATTTTTTTTATCAATGTTATATTTTTTCAGCTTTTATAATGTCGATTTTTTTTCATCAATGTATAATTTTTTCACATTTTGGAATGTCGACTTTTTCATCAATGAATAATTTTTTCAACTTTTGTAATGTCGATTTTTTTCATCAATGTATAATTTTGTAGCTTTTAGAATGTTAACTTTTTTTTTTTTTTTACCAAAGTTATGATTTTTTTCTCAGCATTTGGAATATCGACTTTTTTTTTATCAATGTTATATTTTTCAGCCTTTAGAATATTGTATTCTTTTTATCATTATATATTTTTCAACCTTTGGAATGTCGACTTTCAAACGCCTTCTGCTAATTATTAAAATTTTTATTTTATTTTATTTATTTATTTATTTTTTTTTTTTTTTTTTTTTTTTTTTTTTTTTTTTTTTTTTTTTTTTTTTTGTATTCTCTCGTGATAAGTTTCAGGCCAATCATAAGATTCGTATCATATGTTGTCATATGATGGTTCCTCTGAGAATGAATAATCTTGATTAGTATATGCGTGAGAGAAAGAGTACTTTGCATATCTCTAATTGGTATAAATTATTTACGTTTCTCGAAAAGACTTAATCTAGCCTTACGATTAATGATCTGCTCAAAAGGGCGAGCCTTAGTTTTATATGTGTCGCCTTTTCAGAGGGTAATAAACTTAAAAAACTAATTATATAATGAAACACATGCACGTATACACTCACTCATATTTATCTATCTATCTATCTATCTACCTATCTATATATATATATATATATATATATATATATATATATATATATATATATAAATATATCTCTATATATATGCGCATATATATGTATATTTATACGTATATATATATATATATATATATATATATATATATATATATATATGTATGTATGTGTGTGTGTATATATATGTATATATATGTATATATATATATATATATATATATATATATATATATATATATATATATAAAGTGGTATTAGGTATTAAGGGAACTAAACTAGAGACAAACCTATGAATAACTACAGTGTACTTTTATATTTATGATTAAATTATTCACAAATATTGAAGATCGCAGTGTAAGATATCAAGGTATGGAACTCCATCAAAAAGTAGTAAATGTGTTAAGTAATTCATGGAAATTCATCAAATATGAATTACTTTTGAATGTTGTTTATTTGAGCAATGCGTTATTCATTCAGCAAATAGGAATGTATTGAATAGCACTGGTGTTTTCTTCAAAATTATAGGATAGGATTTAAAGAATATTTAAAGGCTTGAAACATTATATTTGTCTTTTAAAAGCAATTCTCTCTCTCTCTCTCTCTCTCTCTCTCTCTCTCTCTCTCTCTCTCTCTCTCTCTCTCTCTCTCTCTCCATTGGAATAGTTATTTAAGATTTCTCTTATTTTCAATTATAACTATCTCAGTCACTTTTTACGTTCTATATTCGGATGCCTTAAACTGTTTCAAACAATTATTGTCTGTCAGCGAGTACTTTACACACAGAAGCCACTAAAATAAATTAAACTCGTTTTTCCCCCTCGAGAGTTTTTTTTTTTTTAAGTTTTTCTGTAATGAGATGCATTGTAGGCTTATCAGCCCATGCCAGACGACTCGGAGAGAGAGAGAGAGAGAGAGAGAGAGAGAGAGAGAGAGAGAGAGAGAGAGAGAGAGAGAGAGAGAGAGAGAGAGTGTTTATTAAGAAGCAAATCCATTCTGCTGTTTTGGGAATAGAGTTCTTTGATTTTTCCTTTCATGTTTACTTCGGTTTGAGAGCTTCTATTCAATTATATTTTATAGTGTACGCGACCCTTCAGAAATGACATTTATATATCTAGGTAGATATACATACACACGCACCTCCTCACTACTCTTTCTCCCCCTATCTGAATGACGGGGAGACCAGGCCTTAGTGTCAACGTATATATATATATATATATATATATATATATATATATATATATATATATATACTGTATATATATACTGTATATATATGTGTATATATATACATATATATATATATATATATATATATATATATATATATATATATACATATATATATATATATATATATATATACATATATATATATGTATATATATGTATATATATATATATATATGTATATATATATATATATATATATATATATATATATATATATATATATATATAATATGAGAGAGATTACACGCTGAACTTACCAACTGGTTACCTTTTTTTTATTGGTTTTTATAACAAGAACATATTTTTGGGTGATTTAAACCGCTTCTTGAATAACCAAGCCACGGTTATTTCCAGCCATTTATGGAAGTTATTTTTCAGTATTATATTTTGCTAGCCTGGTAATTTTTAATGGGTTCTATTGTACGCCACTCATGGAAATATTAATTTATTGGTACTATTAAATGAAAAGACATTTATTCTCAAGGTTCAGATAATTTCCTCCACAGATTTCCATGTTATAGATGTATAGATATACACACGAGTTTGCTGCAGCATATATTGTATACGTAGATGTATGTTTTACTGTAAAATGAAATGCAGTTTTTGCGGTAGCATATAAGGCACGGGATTTAATTCTTCTATGGGCATGTTTTACATTTGAATGTATGGTAATTTATTCCTTATTCCTGTTAATTATATCACACGTAATCGGGGTCAATGGCCTTCGATGTCAGGATGCCAGAAAACCTCAAATCAATTAATCAATATCACACGTAATGTATTTTCTCCGCTAGAGCCATAGCACACATGGATTAGAAAAGTGGCAGTTTCCAGTTGCATTGATGGATTGAGAAGAGACCACGGCAGCTTATTTCTCGACCTTGAACTTTGACCTTAACTTGTAATAATTGGCGTGGATTTTCATACACTCAAATATGAACGAAGTTTAAAGTCTGTGACAATGATGTCCAAACTTATGGCTGATTACGTGGAT
>NC_090762.1:8087569-8105069 GCF_036898095.1 Palaemon carinicauda | reverse complement strand
GGTTTTGATAATTTAGTTATTAGTTAGGTTTTCATGTGTTTATTGATTAGAAAATACGTATGACGTAATTCTTTATGAATTGGTTAGATATGTTAATGCTTATGTTAATATTTATGAATATTTTAGTATTTTCTATTCGTTCACTCGATTTGGGTTGACGACCTTTTCCGGCGTCAATGACCTTCGATTTCAGGATGCCAGAAGACGCAAAATGAATCAATTGATTTATAATTATTTACTTGATTTTTTCCTTCCGAAATTACAGAGAAATATATGCAGTCTTACTTTTAAAGTAGAAATAAATTGGAATAGAGAACTGACTTACCTTTTCCTGAATCCTCTTCCGTTAAGTTCTGAAACGAAATAGAGACCTTGTTAAGATAGCTGGAACTTTTGAATGAAAAATATTAATCATCAACCTGATAAAATAAAAACCGGTGATAAAAACCGGCAAACTTATAATTTTTTATGTCGATTTGTAAACAAATTTTATGAAACCAAAAAATGTCTGTGCACGATTTATATAATCCGTTGTCTTCAGATCATGAATATTAGTTGATATATTTGCTGTAGTTATTACAATATTCCCAGAATGTTCGGTTATTACACTGTTAAATCATTATTGAGCGAACCATTGCTCCTTTTGCGTTATTAATACAGGTAAAAATGGCCGTTTTCAAGTTTTATGTGACTTTAAATGTGTAATACGAGGAAACAGTTTTAGCAGATAGAAAATATGAATGAAAGAGGATTTGAAAAAAAATTTCTATGCATTTTACATTTTGAAATTTATATGTTCTGTAGATATACGAGAGGATTACTCCGATTTAGTGTTTAATGCTTTATTGTTGCCTTTTACTTGAGCTGGACACTTTAAAAAGAAAATGTGTGCGTTTAGAAGACACCATTGGAGAGATTATCCTGGACTAAATTGGTTCTTTCATGACCGTTGCTGATAATGATTTTGTTTATTGTTATTTTAGCTGATTAAGAGATCAACTCTTAAATGTAAGCCCGTAGAATAATGTGTTTATTCTTCAAAGGAAAAGGATTATAGGCAAAATAACCGTAATTATAAATATAACTAATAGAAATGAGCGTTGAGAGTTTTACAGTAGAAAGAATTTGTTACTAGGGCTACGTATTCAGTAACGATGAAGTAAGTTATCAACAAAGTATATACTTTACAAGTTGATTACTTTGTAAAGAAATACTATTATAAGGTGGCCTATTAGAAACATTCCTGCCTGGGGTTCGGCTGGACGGGAGATTGAGTCATGCTCAAACTTGATAGTTTCATGAAGTGTCTGCATGTACCTGGTGAGTCAACAGCAGCCATTGCCTAGCCCTCCCTGGTCCTAGCTTGGGTGGAGAGGGGTCTTGGGTCGCTGATCATATGTATATTTGGTTAGTCTCTAGGACATTGTCCTGCTAGCTAGGACAATGTCACTGTCCCTTGCCTCTGCCATTCATGAGTGGTGTACCAACCGTGTGTCACACGATCGTACATAGTAACGATATTTAATTTTGTGTATATATTATGCTTGTATCTTCGCTCTCCCCTCGCACTGACAAGAACCTGAAATAACATGTCTATTTTTCTCACCGTTAACTGTTAACCGGTGCGGTGTCGGTGGAACAGGAAATTTCTCGTCACAGTAGCCTTTAAACCTTTAAAAAAATACTGCATGATAACTTCCGTATGAAGTCACTACAATGAAAATAGCCATGAGCGTAACCTGTCTTAGTGTATGTTACGTGTTTCACGAAATGTGGAGGAACTGGAGGAACGTATGTCCAGCTAATCCCTATACAAGGCACCGAGATATTTTGCTGCAAGAAAATGCTCAGGGATTTTGGTGATTTATCGAGGAGCAGTTTTCGAAAACGGATAGCTGTTAAGCTTGAAGAAACAAAGCCGGACTTCAGAGATCACTTGTAACATATACTAACGTCTTGTATTGCAACCGACAGCAGAAATTGAGGAAATTAAAGATTCTCTCTCTCTCTCTCTCTCTCTCTCTCTCTCTCTCTCTCCTCTCTCGTCAGTAATCGAGAAGGAAATATGTTTTAATCACATCAACGACTTAACGCTATTCCTTCTATCTCCTTCAGAAATGGATGACTCCTCCCAAGAGGGAGTGGCGCCGAGGGCGAAGCCCTTCGAAGACTGCCGGTTTAGCTCAAACTCGAAGGGCGGAGGATTAAGCTGTGATATATTGCCTCTGGGGATTTCTTAAGCTTTAAGTTTCAGAGAGGAAGAGGGAGGCTGGGCGGGGTGTAGGGGGGGGGGGGTAATGGGGGGGGGGGGGGTGAGTTGCAGTTACTTGTGGGGTGTTTCTTGAACTTTACCTTCAGACCTGGTCTAGATTTATTGGGTTTGCTTAGGTCTCGATGAGTAATGTCTGATATATTCCTGACTTTCGAATATGCTTTTAATTATTTATATATATATATATATATATATATGTATATATATATATATATATATATGTATGTCTGTGTGTAGAAATCACGAAAGCTGACACGTGATGGATATAAAATGTCCTTAATGGATAAAAGTACTAACTCCAATCAAGTCTTTTCATTTTTCCTTTCGTGGCTACAATACACACACACATACACACATATATATAAATATATATATATATATATATATATTTATATATATATATATATGTATGTATATATATATATATATATAGGTGTGTGTGTGTGTGTGTTTATATATATATATATATATATATATGATCTTGTGGATTTCGGTTATATTCGTATATGTATGCATTTTCATTTATAGATTAGACATTCTCAAGGCTCTATTATTTATAAAAACAAAGTGTCCATTTCCCCTTGAATATTTAGCTTTATATATTTGATATTTTTAAATAGAAATGAATAATTCATCCAGTTCTATAACATTATTGAATTATTATTCAAACCTTCAGTCCATAAAATTGAATTTAGGCGTATGCCAAGTATATATTTTAAATTATGATT
Organism: Palaemon carinicauda; assembly: GCF_036898095.1. Classification (NCBI taxonomy): domain Eukaryota; kingdom Metazoa; phylum Arthropoda; class Malacostraca; order Decapoda; family Palaemonidae; genus Palaemon; species Palaemon carinicauda. The sequence goes on along the minus strand of NC_090762.1, from coordinate 8,102,069 downwards.
AGGAGAGAGAGAGAGAGAGAGAGAGAGAGAGAGAGAGAGAGAGAGAGAGAAAGAGAGAGAGAGAGAGATTAGAAGTTGTTTCCAAATTAAAGTGATACTAGAGATATGAGATTAACAAACTATGTACTTTACATGCCACATGTTTTTGTATGAGAGAAGCTTTTGGAAGCGAAAGGTTAAGTAGGGAAATTATGATATACAGTCTGTGTAATAGTATTCAGTTATGAAGGTAGGTTAAGAGTCAGACTAGAGCATAATAGGACGTTTCTTGGAAAGAAAGAGATGCTCTCTCTATCTCTCTCTCTCTCTCTCTCTCTCTCTCTCTCTCTTAACTCAATATCAAGTGGAGTCTCCCGTGATGGACTAAAAAGTCTTTGAGACATACAAAATCCTTGTAACTCTCTCTCTCTCTCTCTCTCTCTCTCTCTCTCTCTCTCTCTCTCACTTGTGACAGTAAGGCGCTCAGGCTAATTAAGTTTTCCAGGACCCCTTGGAGAAAATTCAGCTTTAAGGTGGGAAGTGTGATTTGAGAATAGAATTAAAACGATTTGAAATAGATAAAAATAGGGCATTAAAACAGTGTAGGTTGGCTTTTACGTAAATACAAGTTATGCTATCTTTTTAAAAGGTGAGATAAGATGAGGCTTAAGCAACAAATTTTTTAGTAAAGTAAGATAGACATGTAGATAAGACATACCAACGTTACATCAAGGTGTAAGTAATGCTACGGAAAAACTGTTCTACTTACATTGCTCTCAGTTGTTTCCCCTTAGACATTTCATAATGTCTTATACATACATTCATACATACATACATACATACATACATATACAGTATGTATATATACACATATATGTATGTGTATATATATATACACATATATACATTATATATAAATTACACACACATATATATATATATATATATATATTTATATATATAAATATATATATATATATATATATATCTATATATATATATATATATATATATTATATCAATTATTGTTCGATTTAGGGGCTAAATAGATTTATATACTTATACATATATATGTGTATATATATATATATATATATATATGTGTGTGTGTATAGATATATATGTATATATGTATATATATATATATATATTATATTATATTATATATACAGTATATAAGACTGTATATATGTATGTGTGTACCAGGTATTGTTCGGCTTACAGTGCTCCCAGGGGTTACACGTTAATAGTTCACGTTATACATACACACATACACACACACACATATATATACATATATATATATATATATATATATATATTGCGTCTTTATATTTACTGGATACTTAGCTGCCAGAAGAACTCTTTAAAAATAACCTCGTTCATGAAATGTATTCCCCTCGGTAATACGACCGGCTACCATATGCCTACGACTGAAGGTAAGCGTGGCCGTTTAACGCTTCCGTTAATTTCCCCTTGACACTTCAAAGGGATTGACAGATGGGAATGCCTCGTGAGAGAGAGAGAGAGAGAGAGAGAGAGAGAGAGAGAGAGACTCTCACATGTGGAATTTAAGGTAGGAAAGAATCCCAGGTAAGCCAGATGTGTCAGAGATCAAAAGAGGCACAGGAGAAATGTCACCACGCATGATGGCATGTTTATCGCTGATGATGATTAGAAACAGGTGTTGGACGTAACCTTCTTCTTCCCCGATCTCCTTCGGAGGTTCGAACGGCTTCTGGCGACCCTCGGGAGTGGCGTTCGGTGCCGGTGTAGGGGATTTATTGCAGGAACAAGGATTATTCGGAGCCATTAGTGCGAGTTCGGTGGGGAATACTTAACAGAGAGAGAGAGAGAGAGAGCGGGGGGGGGGGGAAATGTTTGCAGCATGTTTGTAAGTAAATTTACAAACACACACACACACGCTCACACACACATATATATACACACACACACTCATATATATATATATATATATATACGGATATAGCTTTATTGATCTTTATACAGCGCGTAAACATTTATACATGTTCATGTATATATATATATATATATATGTACATATATATGTGTATATATATATGTATGTATATATATGTATGTATATATACATACATATGTATATATATGTATATACATATATATATGTTTATATACAGTATATGTATATATACATATATATATGTATATATATAAATATATATATATATATATATATATATACACTGAGTTGTTCATGTTCTGCATTATGTATTAGATCGATTACATATACAAGTTTTCCTGCATTGTATTGATTAATGGGTCTAATCATCAAATATTTATTAGCGTGTAAGTACGATCTTAAAATATAATACGAGAGAGAGAGAGAGAGAGAGAGAGAGAGAGAGAGAGAGAATCGTCCTTGTTGTAAAGTGGTCTTCTAATTCTTGGCTCAACCGAGACTGATGTCGAAGATGTATTCATGTTTGCTATTTTAATTAGCCGTGATTAGAATTCCACGGTAATCAGGAGGATCTACGATGGAATTACGCTTAATCGCTGCTTCGGCCCCAAACGAAAACAAACGGGGGAGTAATGGAGTTGTTGATTTTGTTTATCCAATTACGCATATTATATGTTTGGCTAGATAAGATATTTTTATATTTTCGTCCTAAGATATGTTATCCCATAACATTCATTTATTAAGTTGTTGTTATGAAATTATTTAGTTTCCCCTTATATGTAAATTTTTAATTGTATTTTTAATCTCTCTCCTCTCTCTCTCTCTCTCTCTCTCTCTCTCTCTCTCTCTGTAGTGTGTATATGTATATATAGATAGTATGTATGTATGCGTCTATATATATCTTTGCGTATTCATATGTATATATATATATATATATATATATATATTGTTTGTGTGTATAGATATATGTGCACACACATACACACATGTATATATATATATATATATACATACATACCTGTTTATGTATATATAGACATGAGTAGTCATTGTATTGTTCAAATCATTACTTTTAAGTTTACCATATGCCAGGGTAATGTGTATTAGTTGACAAGTTTAATATTATCCTGATGTCATTCTGTCGGATATAGTTTTTGCGTAACTTACTTCAGAATTGCTCTCTCTCTCTCTCTCTCTCTCTCTCTCTCTCTCTCTCTCTCTCTCTCTGAGAGCCGATTTTATTATCCGAATCCGACCATCTATATTATCCAAGGTAAATGTACTCTTCTAAACGTTTATTCTGTCTGTAGTGGCATTTATGAGGAACAATATGGCTGTCCTCGAAGTATTCTAAAGGACTTTTTACCTGGAGAGGCTTCCATTAACTCTGTCGCCCTAAGTAGGTACTCGTATATATGGTACCACTCAAATTATGAATGAGTAACCTCCTTATGGAACTCTTACTTAATGATGTGCTGTGAGAGAGAGAGAGAGAGGAGAGAGAGAGAGAGAGAGAGAGAGAGAGAGTGTCCTAATGCTTTTCGTCTGGTCAGTCAAGTTTAGTGAAGTTGATTCTGGTCAATACTTGGTTTCATCACCATTAATGAATCATTAATTTACTTAGTTAATTATTCAATCCTTATTTTATACAGCAAAATCCGGTAGAAAATAATAAAATATTTCAGTAATTAGCGTTTTCGTGCATTTTGAAATACACTTTTTTGGGTGTATTTTAATATGCACAAAAGTGCTAGATACTATAACATTTCCTAATATCCAACTGGTCTATGCTGTATATTAGGTCACGTGATCCTTGTGACAGTAAAGCATTCTTATATCATATAATATTCTTCACTCGTCCGTCCAACATACCTTGATTCAGACACTTCATCATCCATTGATTAAAATGTAGACTCTAGACTGTTTGGCACCTTTAACAGTGAGGCATTTCTTGACCGAATGCCCCAATTATAATAGCATATGAAATAGATATCTGTTTGAGGCTCGAGGTGAGGATGGCAGTTTCATCCTTGCCAAGATTCTTGGACATGTTGTGTCCTACTGTGGGAGCGGCATTTTTAGATTTATTTCAGAAGCAGGTCTTCTGAAAACTATTTAACTTTTATCATGACATCTGAACTTTTATGGTTTTAATTGAATATTCTTTTATTTTTTATATATAATAAATTATATCAGCGTCAAAGACTTTAGATTTAAAGATGCCAGAAAACTTTCAATCAATCAGTCAATCAATTTAGAGGATGTTTGACCAGTATCAGAAAATACTGTACACTATGCAAGTGATCGTATATTCAAGCATTTTTTTTTAAATAACACCAAACATTCTGAAACTTTACGACACCTATCGATGGGAGAGCAAATAAGGCGATGTCATAGCTGTACAAGGCACTTGCTACTACAATGTACTCAGAATCAGGTTGAAGTATGCACTTTCCTTTAGTGGTGAAGAGTAAAGTTCAGTTAGTAGATGTGAAACCATTTTTCTGTCCGATTCTTGCCCCAGCGTGATATACATTTTTCAAAGGAAAGATAAATACTTTGAAGTTCGTTCTTGGACGCTGGACTTGAGGATTTGGTCTTTTCAAGAAATGTGAACGATGTCAATTTCATTGTCGGTGATGGTTTTGTTTACAGATTCCGCAGCCACATTTATAGGTTCATGAGGGTCAAACATGTGTAGGAGGTACAGATGTCACAGTGTCCGGGATACTGTGAGAACGGCAGAGTTTGGCCAAGCTCAAACACACTAACGAAATGTTGTGAAGCTTTGCAATCGGTAAGTCATTATGACTATGGATACTGAAATTGAAATATATAAAACTGATTCGACCGATAAAATTGTTGAAAATCGGAGATTGTATGACTTGTATGAAACGCCATGCACAAACACCGTATTACTTATGTTAAAAAGCCTTTGTAAATAGTATAGAAACAATGGAACATATGTGACACATCCGTAGTACACGGCCACATAAGTAATCTGAGGTTTTGTGAAACATATATTGTTCCATATCCATAGAGACAGAAAGAGCAGAATCATATTGGAAAATAGGCCTATGCCACGCCATAACATACTCCTGAGGAGGGAGTTGGTTACTTCTTATTAGCCATAATATAACTGTCGTGAACTAAAATTAGCAACTTGGTTGCGCATATATAACCTGGATGAATAAGTACTCCAAAAATACTTTAACATTAGGTTGCTAGTCCCAGCATAACTTTCATGGATTAATACTACAGAAGGTATAGGGAACAATATTATGGACATAAAGGGTACTAGAGGTTAGTAATCACTAAGAGTCCGTGACTTATATGGTGCAGTCTAACCTCCATTAGTAAATTTTTCTTAATAGCGCTATACTTAGCATCTAATACCGTAAAGTAAAGTGCTGCATAGTAGCACTTATTGCCAAGCGAAAAGGGAAAATCTCTAGTAGTTCTTATTACCTCTGCCTTGGAGGTTATGTTTTCACATGTCTTTTTGTTTGTTTGTCACCAGCCTAACTCAAAAAGTTACCATATGAATTGTGATGAAAATTTCAGGATATTTCAGAAACGGGCTAACTTAGAAGTTATTAGATTTTGTTGGTGATGTGGATTAACACCATCCGGATCCAGAACTTTTATTAAACACTAGATGCATTTACGGTCAACCCATCAAAGAGGGAGAGCTGGGTCCGTAGACTTGAGTGAAATATTGACAATCTTCGTTAGTGGAGGTCTGAAATTACTGATTGCTCTTTCTACTTGTTCCTAATATAACCTCAACGGGTAAGTAAGTTTCAGTAGTCCTAACTTAGCCTCCTGGAGCTGGCAACACCGAGGGAAGAGGAGGTACCATCCAGAGTGGCATGTATCAAGGAAGGAGGTTTTCCCCTTAAGGGCACATGCATTAAGGCTTCCGTGCGTGCGTCCCTCTCTCCCCTTCGGCGTGTATTAACTATTCACTTTGATCGTTGCTGTGGTATAATCTGGAGACCAATTAACGTCCTTTTGAGTGTCAACATCAAATGAATTGATTTGCGAGTGGGGCTAATGCCTTTCGTCCTTTGCGCTAGGGCCCCATTTTCGCAGTACACACTTGCTGTGACAGATGGATTAACTGATAGATAGATAGATATATAGAGAGGTAGGTAGATACATAGATGAAGTATAGAGAGAGGGATTTTTCAACCCCACTACTATTCTAAACACCATTTCGTGTTAGAAATGGCATTTGCCTTTGTTCTTTATGGGAATTTTCATGATAACCAAAATTTTGTTTTGGTTACTTTTTCTTTTTTCTGCTTTTTTTTTTATGGAAGTATTAGGGATTCTTGGACTTATCGGTGGAGCCTTAACACCCCAAAATGCAGTGTTTTAGGAAAGGATGACTCACTCGAATGGACTCTAGAAAGGATCCCCCTCTCAAAAAACCACTGGCTGTAAAAATATCCCCCTCCAAAATCCACCCCTCCAAAAATCACCCCCTCCAATAACCACCCCTCCAAAAATTGCCTCTCCAAAAACCACCCCCTCCAAAAATAGCCACTCCAAAAACCACCCCCTCCAAAAATTGCCTCTCCAAAAACCAACCCCTCCAAAATTCGCCTCCTCCAAAAATCGCTCCCTCCAAAAATCGCTCCCTCGAAAATCGCCCTAAACCCCCCCCCCCAAAAAAAAAAAATATGCACGAAATGAGTTCAGTTTATGTTTTATTATGTTGAATTTTTATGCGTATATTTGCAGTAAAGTGAATTGTTTTCCATCTCAAACGTTGAAAGTCCTTGAGTTTTTTTTTTTATTTATTAAGTATTATAGTTTTTTACAATCGAAAAATTTTCTCTACGCTGTAGGATATGAATTATTCATTATAGTATTTTCCGATATTAAATAATTTGATTATTAACATCTGTTTGTATAATATTGCGACAGTATATTCACCTTTTAATGCTGATTCAAAGTGGATATGTTTAATATATTCATGAGGTGCTGTTTACGGCACATCGCATGCTTTGCATGCAAATTTATGCAGTTGGTCCGTATTATTATTCTCGTTGCTGTTAGAGTCTGGCTTTTTATTCAGTAACATACATTTGTCTCTAAATATCAAAACAAGTTTTTAATTTGAATTAATTCATTCAGCCGCTTCTGCAAACACATATTAAACCCCCTGATAGTAAAGACACAATCATAAAACGGATGTTTTGTTGTGCCGACACTTACATGTATTGTACCGTTTTCAGGTGGCTCTCTCTCTCTCTCTCTCTCTCTCTCTCTCTCTCTCTCTCTCTCTCTCTCTCTCTCTCTCTCTGTATATATATGTGCATGTATGTATAAGTATATATGTGTGTATATATATATATATATATATATATAAATATATATATGTATATATATATATATATATATATATATATTTCTTCCTGAAATATTTTGTTTTCCCTTTTTTCCTTTCCTCACTGAGCTATTTTCCCTGTTGGAGCCCCTGGGCTTATAGCATCCTGCTTTTCCAACTAGGGTTGTAGCTTTGCAAGTGATAATATATATATATATATATATATATATATATATATATACTGTATATATATATATATATATATATATATATATATGTATGTATATATATATATTTATATGTATATATGTATATGTATATAAATATATATATATATATATATATATATATATATATATATATATATATATATATATATATATATATATATATTGATATTGTATGTGTTTATGAATGTATAATTGTTACCGTATATTTACTAAGACAATTTAGCATGGGAAGATAGATAGAGAGAGAAAAGATTATTATAACATGAGGATTTACTTAGAATCACTCTCAACCGAAGGGACATTACATAAAATAGCGATGAGAGTTTACTGTTTTCGTGACTTGCATGTCAGAAAATATAGTCTGGACACCTATTCATTCGTGGTTTCTTGGAATCCGTCAGTTGATTCTGTTGATTTTCGGAATGACATGTGTGGGGTAGCCTGATTCCAACGGCTCAAGATTCCTGTGACGTTTCGGGAATTGAGATCCACATCATAACAGGAGACGTACGTGTTTCTCATTCTATACTGGAACAGGGTTAAATTTAGTTTCTGTTCCTATATGGTTCTGGTTGAGTTCATTGTCCATTTCATATTGCGAACTCTAGTTTTGGAACTTGATTTATTTTTTCGAATAAATTCAGTGGAGATCATACCCAGAAAATTGAGTATTTACAAGATTAGGTCAAATTTGTGTAGTAATTGATACAAAAATGGGTTTTTATGTAAAAAAGATGGCCAAATTTATATGGTTGATAGGTACTGTAGGGAGATTTTAGTTTTGTAATGTAAGAGAAAGATGTGCTAAGAATTAATTCCTTAAACTCGCAATTTTGAAGTAATATGTAATTTCAGACAGAGTTGTGGCAAAGGTTACAGAATGATACAGAGCTGATAGCGACCCATTGTTGCTATTATTGTTTTGTTCTCTTGCCTGTAGTTTATAAGAATTATTTTTTTTCTGGGAATATTCAACGGATTTTGTATCTCTATGACAATGAAACAATATCCAATATCCAACAGATTTTGTAGAATTGAGAACAAATCCCTCAGAAGAATATTTGGAGTTAAATGGCAGGACAGGATTAGAAATGAAACTATATGAGAGAATAATCGAGTGCCATATGTTGATGAAATCATGATGACGGGTAGATGGAGATGGTTTGGGCATAATCTTAACACTCCCCAAGAGAGATTAGTTAACCAAACTTTTATCTGGACTCCATAAGGTACTAGGAGAGTTGGAAGACCCAGGCCTACATGGTTGAGGACTATGAAGAGTGAAGTAGGAGATGATGAATGGAGAAGTATTGATTTAAAAGCTCAAGATAGAGATGACTGGCGAAATCTAACCGAAGCCCTTTGCGGCAATAGGCGTAGGAGGAGATAATGATAAGCATGATTTTATCTATAGTACATTTCTTTTAGCGAGGCAGATTTGCACCGACTCGCAGCGGTGCCCTTTTAGCTCGGAAAAGTTTCCTGATCGCTGATTGGTTGGACAAGATCGATCAGGAAACTTTTCCGAGCTAAAAGGGCACCGCTACGAGTCGGTGCAAATCTGCCTCGCTAAAAGAAATGGACTATAGATAATTAGCCCACGGACGGTTCATTTCCCAAGCATTGCTCACCACATGTTTCGCATGGAAATTAATTTCATGTTTATAATTGCAATTAAACAGAAACATTGGTTTCTTGATTATTATTTAAAAACTTTTTTTTTTCTTTTTTTTCGGTAGATGTAGTCCCCAAGGTATAACGAATTGAAAGCCTAATAATCGTGTTTCCCGATGTCCAAAACACTTGAGATCAAAGAAACATTTTGGTGTAACTTGCCACTAATGATGCAAATTTATTGGTGACTGATCAGTCGTGTAAAAATGCGGATTTGCATATTGTTATCTGATATTATGGAACATCACTTTCATATGAAAATGATATGTCAGAAATTTGAGGTTTCTGGAAATCAGTTGGAGTTACTATTTATTTATTTATTTATTTATTTTTTTTTTTGCATGCAAATCAAGATTTTTCATAATCAATAAGTTTTGGGACTCCAATGGAATATATTCTCCACAAATCAAGATGACATTTTGAATACTAAAATGGTCAGATTTATTTGACGAATTAAATTTCTTAAAATAGAAAATAAAAATCGCAGCGTTTCTAATTTTAAGATTTTATAGGCTTACAATTATGGGATAGTTAATGTCGCGGAGGAAAAAAAAAAAAAAAAAAAAAAAAAAGATCTTTTGTTCATACTATACTCTGAACATACATGGGTGATGTGAATTTCTTTCGGTTATCATTTAATGGTTTCCTGTCTTGGTTGTCATTTCGAACAAAATAAGCCGTTTGTTAAATGAATACATCAATTAGGGTTGTGGTGGCCGATTGGGAACGACCTTGCTTGGTGATCTGCCGGACTGGGGTTCGAGTCCCGCTCAAGCTCGATAGTTTCTTTTAGTGTCTGCAACCTCACCATCCTTGTGACCTAAGGATGAGATTTTAGTGGTATCCTATAGTTCCACCTGCTGATACCAGCAGCCATTGCCTAACCCTCCCTGGTCCTGGCTTGGTTGGAGTTGGGTCTTGGGCGCTGATCATATATATATATATATATATATATATATATATATATATATATATATATATACAGTATATATATATATATGTATATACACATATATGTATGTATATATATACATACACACACACACACATATATATATATATATATATATATATATATATATATCTCAGTCTCTAGGGCATTGTCCTGCTAGCCAGGGCATTGTCACTGGCCCTTGCCTCTGCCAAAGGACACTGAAGTCTCCTGCCATCTGAAGGAATGGATGACAGTCGTATTATCATGACAATATTTATGGATAATACGAATAGAGAAAAGGATCGTAAGAAGACCCTTTGGCTATAATCCCATTCTGTGGAGTGTGATAGATAAGAATTAAAAATAAATGATTGGGAAGAAAGGCTCAAGATCGAAATCTCTTGAGACAAGAGGGTCAGAGAGGCTGTGGTGTTGAAGAAGAATGTGGAGGTGGGAGGAAGGTCCTTTAAAAATGTATGGCATCTTCGCACATCATGTACAGTAATGCTCGATGGAGTCATACAGATAGGCGCATACACACTCACACATACACATACACATACATATATTTGTGAGTGTGTTTATGTTAAACTGTCTGAAGTGCGTGGCCTTCTCGCGCTTAAGTATGATTTGGGGATGTTTTAGTGCTTATAGATAAAAGCAAACGCAAATTTGTGTGTATTAAAGAGCTTAACTTATTTTCATACTTACATATTCTTCGTTATTGACACGCGAAATGCCTTTTGTCACACAAGTTTCTCTAAAACGGAGGTATTCATATTTCACTAAAGGGTTAGGTAAGAATAAGATCTTTAATATTTCATTCACTTATTCCCTTGTGAGGCAGAATTGCTGGTCGAATGTGTGAGAATTTAAATGCTGAGGCATTGAAGAAGGATTTGGTGCATTTAATTCTCCATCAATAAATATTGGGTGGTTCTATGCATCTACTGTTTAAAGGCCACTCATGAATGGCAGAGGGCCTCCTCTCCAACCAAGCTAGGACCAAGGAGGGCCAGGCTCACAAGGATGGTGAGGTTGCAGTGACCAAAGGAACTAATGAGTTTGAGCGGGACTCGAACTCTAGTCTGGCAATCACCAGCCAAGGACGTTACCACCCGGCCACCACAACCTCAAAGTAGTTATTATAACGAAAATCTTTAACACTATCCTTTGTAGATAGATGTGATATTTATATTAGGTAGCGGTTGACCATTTGATAACTAATTCTTAAATCTCATCTTTGTTATGGATTTGAATTTATTTCCTTTTTAATGAACGATTTTTGTATTTTCTTTCTAGAGAAGCGCGTGATATGGACCCTTTAGTTAAAATTTACCTCGCGAAAAATATAGATTATAATTTGTAAGCTTAAGGTATCATATAACTATATGTTCTTCATACTACTTTTTATAAGTATGTATCCACGATATTATATAGGTAACTAAAATTTATATGATTTTATTTACATTATAAATATCAAGGAAAATATTCAATATTGCAAAGATAAACAGGATTTACAAAATTTTCTTCGCATCTCAATGACAATATGAATCCAATGCGGATTTAGTGAATTAAACCTTTTCATTTCGCACCTCAAAAATTAGCCGAATGTTCTACACCAGTCTCTCCTTCCAGGGCAAAATAGACAGCAACCATTTTCTTTGCACTTTTTGCAAATATTGATGCAAGGAAATAAAAATGTAGTTGATGTTAGGTCAGTTACCGTAGGGATTTTGTGAATTACTTCACGAAAGAAAATGACATTTCAATTGTGAAATATGGTTGAATGAATCTCTCTCTCTCTCTCTCTCTCTCTCTCTCTCTCTCTCTCTCTCTCTCTCTCTCTCTCTCTCTCTCGCATCTATACACAGACTCACGTACATGGTAAGCAGAGGGATTTAAATTTGTTCCGTTTGCAACTATTGATCTTTGATTAACTAAGCAGTAAATTATGTACGTGGTAGTAGGTCAACATTTGTGCATCGCTGCCTGGATGAAGGGCGTTGGCTTACCGTTTTAAACGTCATCACATTTTGCATGATAGATTTTTGGGAAAGAAAAGGTGTTATAGTTATAATATATATATGTATATTTATAATATATATATATATATATATATATATATATATATATATATATATATATATTATAAATATAACACCTTTTCTTTCCCAAAAATCTATCATGTAATTTGTGATAACGTCATCACAAATTACATGATAGATTTTTGGGAAAGAAACGGTGTTATATTTATTATATATATATATATATATATATATATATATATTATAAATATACATATATATATTATAACTATAACACCTTTTCTTTCCCAAAAATCTATCATGTAATTTGTGATGACGTTATCACAAATTACATGATAGATTTTTGGGAAAGAAAAGGTGTTATATTTATAATATATATATATATATATATATATATATATATATATATATATATATTATAAATATACATATATATATTATAACTATAACACCTTTTCTTTCCCAAAAATCTATCATGTAATTTGTGATAACGTCATCACATTTTGCATGATAGATTTTTGGGAAAGAAAAGGTGTTATAGTTATAATATATATATGTATATTTATAATATATATATATATATATATATATATATATATATATATATATATATATATATATATATATAATAAATATAACACCGTTTCTTTCCCAAAAATCTATCATGCAAAATGTGATGACGTTATCACAAATTACATGATAGATTTTTGGGAAAGAAAAGGTGTTATAGTTATAATATATATATGTATATTTATAATATATATATATATATATATATATATATATATATATATATATATATATATATATATATTATAAATATAACACCTTTTCTTTCCCAAAAATCTATCATGTAATTTATGGTGACGTTATCACAAATTACATGATAGATTTCTGGGAAAGAAAAGGTGTTATATTTATAATATATATATATATATATATATATATATATATATATATATATATATATGATCGCCTGAAAATTAATTGAAGGAAATGATGAACTCGCGTGCATATTGGCTAAAATTCTTATACATGAGTCATTGTAATTGCATACATACATACAAACCTATTACAGTAGTAAGTCACATATTATTTATATTAATCTTTTACTTATGTTTATGAACGTGTTTTAATAACATTGCTTCTCTTTGTATCTGTGCCATCATATTTATTTATTTATTAATTCATTTTTGCGGATGAGTTGAGATTTGATAGCCTCCTTGTCAATCCAGATTATATGGAGATTAGAATGGAATAATCGAAAGATCATTTGATAATTATAAGGCAGATTCAAAAGTATAATAGTATTACAGGTTAGTTGTATAATGAGATGTAATGTTCAGGTAATTGGATGCGTTTTCTATGCGGGGAAAGAGATCGTATTCATAATTTAAGATGATTATTGTTTATTTGCACTAACGTGTTTAATTCGTCTCATGTACAATTGAAAGTGTGTGGCTGAATTGGCTATTATGTACGTGGTCGTTTACACATTACTCTAATTTTTTACTTTATTTGTCAGTAAATATGCAGCATAGTGTTCTTATTTACCCCTGGCTAGAAGAATATTAAAAAATAGAGGTTTCTCGTATCCGAAGAAAAAGATATGGGATATATTGGGGTTAAGGGGTTGTGATGAGTGAACTTCGAAAGCGACGAATTTGCTTTTTGAATGATGGAAAATGATAAGATTGGGGTTAAATTTACGTTAACATCCTTGCCTCACCCTTAGTACATTTTTATAGTCATATTTTTTACTGCTTCTTAATTATCACTGTCTTTATGGATGAATTTTTTATTTTCAGCGTATGAAAAGAGAGAGAGAGAGAGAGAGAGAGAGAGAGAGAGAGAGAGAGAGAGAGAGAGAGAGAGATGTAAGTTATTACAAATTGAATTGTCAGTTTGAGGTTGTGTCTTCTAACCTTTCTATGAGGTTACGTATAAGACTGATTTGAACATCAAAGGAGGTATCGTGTCGCAGGTTGTGTTCGTGACATTGAATAAATAGAGGTTCCATTATGATTACAGGGTAACGTCTTTTATATTTCCTTCGCGAAGTGTGTGTCTCTGTAATTATGTAAGATGATATTTCGGCATATGTTTAATTTGTATTTCTTTGTTGCGTGTAATATATTTTTATATTATTCATACCACATTAATTGTGTATATATTTTTTCTAACATACATGCAGAAACGGGAAGGGGTGAGTTTAACCAATAAAGAAACCTTAGAACAGTCCTAATATATAAAAGCATATATGGTTTATGGCAGGTAAATATGATGCCGGAAGGAATTTCAATGTATGGCATATTGAATGAGGATATTAAGAATTATTTTTTTAATTGAAACTCA
>NC_090762.1:8075069-8077569 GCF_036898095.1 Palaemon carinicauda | reverse complement strand
CACCGTCCTTGTGAGCTAGGAGGGGCTTAAAGGAACCCTCTAAGTGTAAATGCTTAGTCATCAGCAGCCATTGCCTTGTCCTTCTTGGTTCTATCTTGAGGGAGAGGGGCCTGGGCACTGATAATTATAATGCATAAATGCTTGGTCTTTAGGACATTGTCCTATCTCTTGCCTCTGCCACTCGTGAGTAACCTTTAAACCCCATGTTGTTATATCGCTATTTTAATGTCGATTCCATTAGTTGTTGAAGTTGAAACTTTATCACCACCCCTACATGAAATGGTCTTTGGTACTTACCTCGTATGTTGCAGGTGCGGCAAAATACATATCATAATTTAAAGAAGACGGGATATCCTGAAGGTTTTATCCTACAAGTTATATAGAAAAGTTGTTAAAATTTTGACTTTACTCTTTTTTTTTTTCTTTTCTTAGTAGATGAATAAACTTGGTGTTTTGTTATACTTAACAGCGATTATTTTTTTTTTATCTGAGAATGCTTAATGGATGTGCAACTTAGTAACCTTACAAATATCAGGGTAAAAATATCTAATATTAAAAAAGAAAGAAAAAAGGGGAATATATAAGAAATATGCAAAGAAATCGTATCTATTATTGATATAATTTATCACATCTCATTTTGGTCCTTGTCATTTTTTCTTCAGACTATAAACTCTTGATGGACATTAGATGCTCGTTTATCTGTCTACAAAATATGCTTGAATTTTGTTTTTATATCAAGATATATCCGGATTTGGTTCCAGTATTTATTGTAAGATGGATATTGTTATGTGATTTTCGTTCTTGATTATGCTAGTTTTACTAAAAGACAAAATTGACATAGCAAGACCTTTTATTTTTTTCTTGATTAGATTCCTTTTAGTCTAAAATCCAGATTATATAATTACTACAGCTTGATTTATCCATCAGAGTAATATGAAATTCACCGAAAGACACTATTAAGAAAATAGATAAGTAGTTTTCATATCTTAAGGTTATGTTCCCAAATGAAAATAGCTTTTAACATTAATGATACCAAATTTCATAAATATCTTTTGACTTCAGTGTCACCAAATATTTTACATAGTTTTTTTCTTTAGTGATGCCAGATTTCTTAAATAGATTTTTACTTTAGTGATTTCAAATTTCTTAACTAGCGTTTGACATTGGTGGTGCAAAATATCTTAATTAGCCTTTTTCTTTATTGAAACCAAATTTCTTTAATAGCTTTTTACTTTAGTGATACAAATTTCTTAAATAGCTTTTGACACTAGTGGTACAAAATATCTTAACTAGCCTTTTTCTTTATTGATACCAAATTTCTTTAATAGCTTTTTACTTTAGTGATACCAAATTTCTTAAATAGCTTTTGACATTAGTGGTACAAAATATCTTAACTAGCCTTTTTCTTTATTGATACCAAATTTCTTAAATAGCTTTTTACTTTAGTGATACATATTTCTTAAATAGCTTTTGACACTAGTGGTACAAAATATCTTAACTAGCCTTTTTCTTTATTGATACCAAATTTCTTTAATAGCTTTTTACTTTAGTGATACCAAATTTCTTAAATAGCTTTTGACATTAGTGGTACAAAATATCTTAACTAGCCTTTTTCTTTATTGATACCAAATTTCTTAAATAACTTTTTTCTTTAGTGATACAAAATCTATTAAAAACCTAAGATCCTTAATTGAGAAAAAAAAAAAAAAACAAAGGAAAACATTCCTCTCTTACGCACCGAGCATCCCGAGTGTCTTCGATTTCACGAGCGAAATGCTTCCGGGAGGGAGGTGTGCTGGATACCAGAAATATCTCTCTTTTCAATCGGGTTGCATGCAGCATCCATCGATTTGCATATTGGAGAATGATCCCCCCCCCCCCCCTCCTTTAACATTCCCCCCTTCCCTCCCTTCAGACTTTCGCATCTTCGTATTACAGCAAAATCCTACAAGAAGATGAGACACAAGAAATCTTCTGGAGTCACCCTTTTCCTTTCCTTTTATCTTGAAGGCTTCAGACGGGCTTAGAATGTGAGAGAACCATTACTTACAGACGGGGAAAAAAACAGCTTTACTTACAGATGGGAAAGAAGCATTACTTACAGACCCGAAAGAAGCATTACTCTGATCCGTCGACGGAACACTATTGGTTTTTATACTCTCTCTCTCTCTCTCTCTCTCTCTCTCTCTCTCTCTCTCTCTCTCTCTCTCTCTCTCTCTCTCTCTGACAATAGAGGGACTTGCACTCTGCCCTTTCGGATTCTTTCGTTCAGTAGGAGTAAAGGGGATTGTAACTGCGAAATGTGAGACGGATAATGAAGTAACGGGGACCTGCAAAACAGTCGTAAGAGAAGAGTTCGAGTGAACGGAGTCCAGTAACTGAAAGGGCTCAAGACATGTCGATGTTTTTGCATTTTTTTCTGAAAAATTATCAAGGATTTTTTTTCTGGTACCATGTAGTGTTATTTTAAATTCACATATTTAATAAATGTTTTCCTCTT
>NC_090762.1:8067569-8072569 GCF_036898095.1 Palaemon carinicauda | reverse complement strand
AGTTTTACCCAATATCCCGGGCCACCACGTGACACAATTGGTAGTAATTCATTCAAATTACCCCTAATGAGTCAATATGGATTAATATCAACACAACATCGTGTTCAAATAGAAATAAATTTCTACCTCATACCTGGGATCGAACGCTAGCCCTCTCTAATGAAAGGCCAGGTCGAAACCAACCATGTCACGAGAGCCCATAAAAGATATTGGAACCTGACCGCTACCAGCTGTCCGAGGATTTACCTGGCGAGACATCAGTCTCTTACCAGCGAGTTTTACCCAATATCCCGGGCCACCACGTGACACAATTGGTAGTAATTCATTCAAATTACCCCTAATGAGTCAATATGGATTAATATCAACACAACATCGTGTACAAATAGAAATAAATTTCTACCTCATACCTGGGATCGAACGCTAGCCGTCTCTAATGAAAGGCCAGGTCGAAACCAACCATGTCACGAGAGCCCATAAAAGATATTGGTACCTGACCGCTACCAGCTGTCCGAGGATTTACCTGGCGAGACATCAGTCTCTTACCAGCGAGTTTTACCCAATATCCCGGGCCACCACGTGACACAATTGGTAGTAATTCATTCAAATTACCCCTAATGAGTCAATATGGATTAATATCAACACAACATCGTGTTCAAATAGAAATAAATTTCTACCTCATACCTGGGATCGAACGCTAGCCCTCTCTAATGAAAGGCCAGGTCGAAACCAACCATGTCACGTGGTGGCCCGGGATATTGGGTAAAACTCGCTGGTAAGAGACTGATGTCTCGCCAGGTAAATCCTCGGACAGCTGGTAGCGGTCAGGTTCCAATATCTTTTATGGGCTCTCGTGACATGGTTGGTTTCGACCTGGCCTTTCATTAGAGAGGGCTAGCGTTCGATCCCAGGTATGAGGTAGAAATTTATTTCTATTTGAACACGATGTTGTGTTGATATTAATCCATATTGACTCATTAGGGGTAATTTGAATGAATTACTACCAATTGTGTCACGTGGTGGCCCGGGATATTGGGTAAAACTCGCTGGTAAGAGACTGATGTCTCGCCAGGTAAATCCTCGGACAGCTGGTAGCGGTCAGGTTCCAATATCTTTTATGGGCTCTCGTGACATGGTTGGTTTCGACCTGGCCTTTCATTAGAGAGGGCTAGCGTTCGATCCCAGGTATGAGGTAGAAATTTATTTCTATTTGAACACGATGTTGTATTGATATTAATCCATATTGACTCATTAGGGGTAATTTGAATGAATTACTACCAATTGTGTCACGTGGTGGCCCGGGATATTGGGTAAAACTCGCTGGTAAGAGACTGATGTCTTGCCAGGTAAATCCTCGTACAGCTGGTAGCGGTCAGGTTCCAATATCTTTTATGGGCTCTCGTGACATGGTTGGTTTCAACCTGGCCTTTCATTAGAGAGGGCTAGCGTTCGATCCCAGGTATGAGGTAGAAATTTATTTCTATTTGAACACGATGTTGTGTTGATATTAATCCATATTGATTCATTAGGGGTAATTTGAATGAATTACTACCAATTGTGTCACGTGGTGGCCCGGGATATTGGGTAAAACTCGCTGGTAAGAGACTGATGTCTCGCCAGGTAAATCCTCGGACAGCTGGTAGCGGTCAGGTTCCAATATCTTTTATGGGCTCTCGTGACATGGTTGGTTTCGACCTGGCCTTTCATTAGAGAGGGCTAGCATTCGATCCCAGGTATGAGGTAGAAATTTATTTCTATTTGAACACGATGTTGTGTTGATATTAATCCATATTGACTCATTAGGGGTAATTTGAATGAATTACTACCAATTGTGTCACGTGGTGGCCCGGGATATTGGGTAAAACTCGCTGGTAAGAGACTGATGTCTCGCCAGGTAAATCCTCGGACAGCTGGTAGCGGTCAGGTTCCAATATCTTTTATGGGCTCTCGTGACATGGTTGGTTTCGACCTGGCCTTTCATTAGAGAGGGCTAGCGTTCGATCCCAAGTATGAGGTAGAAATTTATTTCTATTTGAACACGATGTTGTGTTGATATTAATCCATATATATATATATATGTATATATATATATATATATATATATATATATATATACACATATATACAGTATATATATATATATATATATATATATATATATATATATATATACTGTATAATATATATATATATATATATATATATATATATATATATATATATATATATATATACACACATATATACAGTATATATATATATATATATATATATATATATATATATATATACTGTATATATGTGTATATATATATATATATATATATATATATATATATATGTATGTATGTATGTATGTATGTATGTATGTATAACTTCAAACAGCCTAAGGAAATTTAAGAAGGGCATTATTGGTCGGAATCCGGAGTAGAACTTTAAAAGACCAGATTCCTGAACATATTTCCATAACATTTGAATATATCAGACTTTGGTAGCTTCTGGTCCCAGGCAAGAATGGGGGAAAATTGAGATATTAAGATGAGAATTGAAGATTTTTTGGGGAGAGAGGAAAAAAAAAAGAAAAAAATAATTCTTTTTAAGCAGTAGTGGGAGTTGCAGTAGCCTTTTTAGCAATAATACAGTATTTTTAATTCATTTTTATGTTTCTAGATGCAAACTTTTAATTTTTTTGAACATTTGAAAAAGCGCACACTTGAACTTTTGTATTATTTTTTTTCTACCATAATGTAATTGTGTCATTTGCTCATCTGGTGATTTATTACAGTAAATGAATATTATTTTCATATATTTTTTTTCATAAGTACATATTCCCTTTGTAATTGTAACCTGTAGCAAACTGCAGTAACTGGAAATGGATGTTTTGTTCAATTTTTTATTAACAGACCCACAGTGACACGTCCAGTTGATGAAAATCTTATTCAAAGTAATTTTTGTTATAGTTTAAACTTTAAAGTAACTATTTTTTCATATTTACAAAATAGCGGCATTATTTTTCCGTCCAAATCTTTGTCCCAAATAACTGGTGGCTCAGAAAATGTAATTAAGACGAAATAACATTCATTGCATCGTTTGTCCTTCAACCGCAGAGAACTTCTAAATCACACACACACACATATATATATATATATATATATATATTATATATATATATATATATATATATATATATATATATATATATACGGATGATTTAGAAGCTTTTTACAAACTTCAGATGTTAAAAGACAAACGATACACACCACACACACACACAAACACACACACACATATACATATATATATATATAATATATATATATATTATATAATATATATATATATATATATATATGTATATATATATTTATATATTGTATTTATATATATATATATATATATAATATATATATGTATAATGTGTGTATGTACTTTATATATATACGCATGTATATCTCTAATATATATGTATTAGTCTTCGCATACATGTATGCTTGAACCGATGTTTCATAAAAATTTTATGTATTCATTCATTTCAATGGCTGGTTCGGGCAGGCGAATAACATTTTTAAGTTCTTGTTGTTAAAGCTATTAGATTTTCCAGTTGGTTATTTTGTTTTTGTGAAACCTCTGGTCGTCTCCAGAAAATCTCTTGTTTATGAAGTACCAAAGCCGATTGCTTTCTATTGTTTGTTTTTGTTCTATATGTATTATCTGAGTGAGGATACCTTAGGATGGGGAGAGGGTTTGTGTATCGCCATGATTAGCAAAGCTGTTATGGCAGGGCCACCATACTAGGTTGGTTTGTTGTGAACGATCAAACGAACATCTCCCTAAATTACCAATCCGCAATGGACATCGTGATGAAAATGGGGACCTAGGCTTGAATAAGGATATGTTTGAGGCTATTGTCCTGCAGTGGACAAGAAACTAGCATTTTCTGTTGTGGCATTTGAACATAAGTAAATTTTATAATATGCATCTAAATTCGACTTCAGTAGACAAAATAGACATAATACTACGTGAATATTGCACCCACTAATATATAATGGATTACATACATATAAATTTCATTGTTTGGTTTTGAAACAACGCAAACTAGAGAAATTGGATCGTTTATGCTCGCTCATCTCTCAGGATAATGGGATCCTATCGGAGCGAGAACATTGATTGCACAATGAACGTTGTTTTTGTTACAAACAAATGAGTTGGCTCATCTCATTTACATCGCGATGGTTGTGGAAATCGTGATTGCTGAGTTGAGGAGGGAAATAAAGTGGGCTTTTGAAGGGTATTGATTATCCATTAACATGAAGAGGTATATCAGGGGTATTTTTTTTCCGAGAGCGTAGTGATTGAACGTTTAGTTCGGTTTTTATTTGCTTGTTTTGTGTTCTTGTGATGCTATTTTGAATCTGTTTTGCTCGTATTAAATCATTGGTAGGCTTCATATGGTGAAGTGAAGCTTGTCAAGGTCGTTTGATCTATGATATTTTTGAATGATGTGATTCATTTAATTGGCTATTTTTAATGGCTTTTTTTCCAGACTCATTGAATTAGCTTAAAATAAGAACTAGTTACATG
The DNA here is from genome assembly GCF_036898095.1 of Palaemon carinicauda. NCBI lineage: Eukaryota > Metazoa > Arthropoda > Malacostraca > Decapoda > Palaemonidae > Palaemon > Palaemon carinicauda. The sequence continues at coordinate 8,067,991 of NC_090762.1, read as the reverse complement.
TTAGTTATTTTGTATTTATGGGGTATATGAAATTTTAATATATATGTCTATATTCAGGTAGTGAATACTTAAGATAATCAATTATTTGGTTACAATTTTACAACTTTTTCTTCCTAACTACTTGTTTTTCCATTGCCTCTTGTCTTCATCTCTTGAGAGAATCCTCGTTTATATTCGTTGAGGGAATGTCTATTCTATTACTTCTTTTTCTAATTTCCTTATTGATACCCATTACCATTTAAAAAAACTTAAATTAGATTCAATACCATCAATGAATTTCTATTATAACATTTGTAATGTCGTAAAAGGTATATACATTTGAAATAGCCAAGGCTGATTATTTATAGACATGTTTAAGGCTTTTTGTATTAATATCTATTTGTAGATATGTGGCAAGGATGTGAGCTTGGGATTCATTGACC
>NC_090762.1:8047569-8065069 GCF_036898095.1 Palaemon carinicauda | reverse complement strand
TACGGGTTTTGAACATACACTAAAAATCTCAAATGGAATTTCTCACTTTATTATTATCGCAAGCGTTAAGAAAATTTCGGTGAACGAAAATTTGTTGAAAAATTTATTATCATTAAGATATGTTGCATTTGGTCACATTTCTTTTGATAAAAATGAATAGGCTGTATGTATTGTATCATGTTAATTACTTTTTTTTTATTTTTTTAGAATAATTAATTTTAAATTTGTTCTAGTATCTTCACAAAATTAAGTAAAAGCAAACCTGTTTCATATGTATGCCTCAAAATGATTTTTTTTTTTTTGCTTATCCTCTTAAGCGAAGTGAGCCGGCAAGACTTCTCATTGTATTATATGATCCTGTCTTAAGAAAGTAAAGATGATGAAGCAGTATGTGTTGATGAATTACCTTTTTAGGTAATGACAAATCTTTGCTTTTTGTACAGAGGCAGATTATAGGTTCCAGGAAACGGTAAAGAAAGCCTGAGCTCTCTCTCTCTCTCTCTCTCTCTCTCTCTCTCTCTCTCTCTCTCTCTCTCTCTCTCTCTCAAAGCAAGGATCATGATTCGATATCCAGGCGAAGAAATGAATGATATACTTAGGTTTTTCAAATTTTACAACTCCCAGTTGACTTATCCAGGCAATTGTGTACCCTGGTCGTTATTTGGATGTTACAGCTTAGATCTCTCTCTCTCTCTCTCTCTCTCTCTCTCTCTCTCTCTCTCTCTCTCTCTCTCTCTCTCTCTCTCTCTCTCTCTCTATTACTTTTTTCCATACAACTAAAAATGATTCGTCTGTTTTGTTACTACTTACGTCATTTCGTTATTTATTTTACTAAAAATTCTCATAAGTTTTACAAAAAATTCCCATAAGTTTTACTAAAAATTCCCATAAGTTTTACTAAAAATTCCCATAAGTTATACTAAAAATTCCCATAAGTTTTACTAAAAATTCCCATAAGTTTAACTTCCGTGGGCTGTAATGAAATTTAATATACTTCTTGAGATTTACATAATAGTAAAATTTTATAATCTGCAGTGATCCAGTGAGGGGTGGCACCCTTAATCTCATAATCTATGGTTGATATGCAATTCCAACTTCCATATCCCTTACCTTACAAGCATTATTAAACGCAAAAGAAACTGATTAACAGAAATCAGATACTTGGTAAGATATTGAAGCTGAACGTAATCTTATTCTCAGCTTAATCAACGATTATTTCCATGAAAGGAATTTCGTATTATGTGATTGGTGATTCAAGGGTCTCAGAATTCATGGGATTAATGATTTATATATTTTGTTTATTGTTGTAAAGATTTAATTTTACTAAAATGTTATTTATACATCAAGTCAACATGATAAGATGCAATTGATAATTTACTTTTTCTCTCATACATAAAACGGTTACTTTTGACGGGATAAATCATCAAATTTAACCAGTCATGTACTCTACTGTGTGTATGTGTGTAGAGAGAGAGAGAGAGAGAGGAGAGAGAGAGAGAGAGAGAGAGAGAGAGAGAGAGAGAGAGAGAGAGAGAGAGCACTTGCGCGTGTGTGTACACACCCACAGTGTTCGTAAGAGGTATGGGGAGCTCTAGTAAATACCACCCATTTGGATCAAACTTGAAAGGTTCTATTTTATTTCTGATGGAAGTCCAACAGCGTTGATGGGTTCAAGGCCTCCTTATGGGGCCTAATTCACCATACATCATCATTATCATTTCACTTGACTCAAAAAGTCTGGAGTGCTGAAGTAACAACACACAAGTGGTTTGTTATTTTGTACTACTACTACTACTACTACTACTACTACTACTACTGTTATCAATGCTGCCAATTAAACTGATAATACACTGCTGATAACAGTAGTATTGCTTTTATTATTATTGAACGCCAACCATGACATTGTCATTATTAGAAAGTCTGGAATTTTGCGTCTTATAAAGAAGTTCTGGTACTGCTACTTCTACTATTACTACTGTTATCAATGCTGCCAATTATACTGATAATACACTGCTGGCGATAGCAGTATTGCTTTTATTATTATTGAACGCCAACCAAGACATTGTCATTATTAGAAAGTCTGGATTTTGCGTCTTATAAAGAAGTTCTGGTACTACTACTACTACTACTACTACTACTACTACTACTACTACTGTTATCAATGCTGCCAATTAAACTGATAATACACTGCTGGCGATAGTAGTATTGCTTTTATTATTATTGAACGCCAACCATGACATTGTCATTATTAGAAAGTCTGGATTTTGCGTCTTATAAAAAAAGGTCTGGTCTCATCACTCACCTCTCACCTGGAAAAAGCATCCACGGGGCAATTAAGACAATAGGCATTCTGCGGTAGACCTTGTGGGCTTCATAAGAGTCAGGTAAGAATTATTAGGGGTTAATGCGATGATTGGAAGGTGTGCCCATGTGTGTGCGTAAGTGTGTTCGTCTAGCCAGGGGATGGGGTAGGGGAAAAAACCTCTGCTAGCCCCCTCTACCCTGCCGTTAGTATAATATTTCTCTGTCAGAGGCTCATCTAAGGAAATATTTCTCTCTGTGGGGATAATGTCTCCGTAACAAGGAAAGAAAGTGTTTGTCCGAAATGAAGAATGTTGTCTGTAGAATCAAATTTTTTTTTTTTTTTTTTTTTCATTTATCTTTTTATGATTTGTTATGTTAAACCATGCAGACCGGGAGTAAGGTTCGGAATATCTCTGTATCGGAGAATATAGGATTTATTTGATAAGAACTCCCACATTTTCTTTTATTCTTTTTGAGCAGAATATATATATCATGAGTGGGGTATTATCTTGAAGGAATCTATTTCTGTTCTCGGAGAATGTCTTTACTAAGAATATTATCAACAGAATCAATGTGTCTCTAGTGAAGTGATACTTGAATGTCTTTTTTTTTTCTTATTTATTCTTATGGTTATCTTTGTCATTATTGATTATACATCATTCGTTAGATTTTATTTTCTGCGTGGGAGGATTTTATGACCATGATTAAAAAATCCAGAGGTCTCTCTCCTTAGATTATTGTTGAAGCTTTTCATTTGTCCTCATGTTTACGTTTTTCTTTATCCTTATGTTTGTTTTTCTTTGTCCGTAAGTTTATGTTTTTCCTTTGTCCTTATGTTTATGTGCCTTTTAGAATAAAGAATACATCATGCAAGAGCTTCTCTCCTGAAAGGAGTGCGTAGGCTTGATGTGCGGTCTCTTTGTTAACTTTATATGATGTCTCATTGTTAACTACATGTGCCGTCTTATCGTTATCTTTATATGCTATCTTATTGTTAGCTTTACATGCTGTCCTATTGTTGAACGACTTGTTTATCGGGGAAAGAAGCACGAACAAATCTGTTAAGTCTCCGCAGCTGACAAGTGGATGACGGCCCGACCAACGCCATATTTTGTCGTCTGCAAAATGTTTTTGTCGTCTGCAAAATGTTTTTGTCGTCTGCAAAATGTGTTCTTGGCGTTGACGTCATCCGTTGTGCCAGTTCATGTTGCAACTTTTCGCGCGTCTTCATTGTGGTGACATCTTATGAAAGGTTGATGTCAGGATGACTTCTCACGTGGTCCTTGTACCAGTTTGGAATATTGTATAGGGAATAGGAAAGGGTTTTTCTTATGTTTTGGCCTGACTTACTTTCGGTTTTGGTTTCTGCTGTACTTGTGAAGATTCAGATAGATATTAAAATTAATCTTGTACATCAGAATAATAAGAATGATATGGAAAGTGTATTTTTATTTCTTGAACTATTTTAGGATTCACGACAGTGAATATCTCTCTCTCTCTCTCTCTCTCTCCTCTCTCTCTCTCTCTCTCTCTCTCTCTCTCTCTCTCTCTCTCTCTCTCTCTCTAGCAAATGCCTCTAATTACGTTAGTGACTGATAAAAGTTTTATTTTTAGAAGAAACACTAACAATTACTTTAGTGGTTCGTGCTCGACATTTTATTTTATTCCTTTTTATTCATCATTCGAGTTTGCAAAATTGAATGAATTTCAAACTGTGTTATTAATTAAAGTGAGTAACAATTAAGGCCATAGTTTCCATAACACAATTACATCACCTGAATTATCTTTAATTAGATTATGAAGGCTTATTTATGTCATATATTTATACAAGCATACAGTTTCATGTGTGTGTGTGAGAGAGAGAGAGAGAGAGAGAGAGAGAGAGAGAGAGAGACGTTTGATGAAGAAATGTCAGTGTGATAGTGAAAGATCACTATGGTGATAAACCCTTTCTTCATCTCGGTTAGAACGATTCACAAGGTCTACAATAGTATTCTTATGTTGAGTCACACTTGACCTCAGAAGATTGAGTTAAATCAAGCTAAGCAATCCCCTGGGATTTATTTATTTAGTAAAATACGAAACCTCTGTAGGTGAGGGAACTTGCTAGTTTATTAGTTTTGAGAATGGCTCAATACTACACAGTATTCTAGAAGTTTTATTCCAGCTGTTACCAAGTTGTGGAATGGTCTTCCTAATCGGGTAGTTGAATCAATAGAACTTTAAAAGTTCAAAGTTCGAGCAAATGTCGTTATGTTGACCAGGCTGACATGAGTCTTTTTATAGTTTATATATGACGTATCTGTTTTTGACGTTGTTGATAGTTGTTAATATCTGTTTTGACCCTATTACTGTTTTTAGAATGATATATCGTTAATTTATTCTCATTTATTTATTTCCTTATTTCATTTCCTCACTTGGCTATTTTTCCCTGTTGGAGCCCTTAGGCTTGTAGCATCTCGCTTTTCCAACTAGGGTAGTAGCTTGGCTAATAATAATAATAATAATAATAATAATAATAATAATAATAATATGTATGTAAAGTATATATATACATATCAGTGGGGATATGTTAACGTGGTGAAGGGGTTTGTGTAGCGCCACGATCAGCAAAGCTGTACTATTCAAGGCCACCCGTACTAGGTTAGTTTGCTGTGAGTGATCAGACCAAAGTCTCCATCCATCAGGAATTTTCAGTGGCGAGCGTGGTGATGAAATCTGGTCAAACCCCAGGTATGAGAGGAAAGGTCTTTGTCCTGCACTGTGCTAGAAACGGGTGATGATGATGATATACAGTACATATATGTATATGCATATACTGTATATACATATTTTTATTTTTATATTTATAGATTATTTTCAAATAATGGGAATATTTCATATTCACAACACTGCAGTGCCACTATGACTAGGCTATAGTCCATTTCTTTTAGCGATGCATATTTGCACCGACTCGCGGCGGTGCCCATTTAGCTCGGAAAAGTTTCTTGATCGCTGATTGGTTAGAATTATCCCATTTCTTTTAGCGATGCATATTTGCACCGACTCGCGGCGGTGCCCTTTTAGCTCGGAAAAGTTTCCTGCTCGCTGATTGGTTAGAATTATGTTGTCCAACCAATTAGCGATCAGGAAACTTTTCCGAGCTAAAATGGCACCGCTGCGAGTCGGTGCAAATATGCATCGCTAAAAGAAATGGACTATAGGTCTTTGAATTTTGGATTCGTACGAATACAGATTCCTCCATTGCTTATATCCTCAAAATGAATAATCAGGTTGATTGGTCAAAATTCAGTGTTAATGATGTAATTGGGTTTATGCTGTATAGTTCCATATCATTCTACTATGTATTGATTACATTTCTTGTAAGATATTTTATTTATTTTCTGTAAAAACCTTTTTAACATGCCTTAATCCAGTGGGTATGTTACTAATTATTGTCTGACTTTTATTTGTGATTTCAGTTTGTTTACCCTATTGTGGTTTATATTTTTAGCTGACTAAAACTAGTCGTGTAAACAGGCCAATAACCTCTTAAAATTTCAGTTTACATAGTGAATCGTATTGGTGTGTCTGGTGTTCCATAACTGTTGTGTAACTTCACCATGTCCTGATATTCTGTTAGTTTGCTTGTGATGCTTCGACTTGGTATTCCTGTTTTAGTAATGTGGTTTGTAGTGTATAGTTGTGGAACTAAAGGCTTTCCTATTTTTGTGTAATGTGTTAGCAGGTTGTAGGTCTATAATAGTAATTTCTATAATTCACATTGCTTTATTAATTGTCCATGTTCTGGGCTTTTAGATTTAGTTTAACTGTCTTGATATTAATGTTTCATTAAATATTGAATACAATTGGTACATAAACCGAACTAGGGTTAGAATACAGTGAATAGGGCTTTGGAAGTATTTTTATTTGTATTTTACCTGATGTGTCCTGTTGAAAAAGCCATAAGTGGGGGTTAGACCTATGCAAATATCTCTTAGATTCTGACAAGGTCTTCATGTGTATCTTTCATTTGGTAATGGATGGTATGGGGACAGCGTTAGCAAAAGTGTGGCTAGGATGTTAGATTTTAGAGTTAAATGATGGAAATGTAAGGGGAGTATCATTATTAAATGAGAATTGTCCATTGGTCGGACTTTGGTGAATTTTAATAACTTTAAAAGTTGGCTAATATCCAATAAATTTAATATTATCGATTTGTTACTATTGGGGTGTACCTATTGTTGATTTTTAATGCTAATGGGTAAAGAAATATCCATCAGCCCAATAGTTTTTTATTGATAACTTTTGAGTAATATAAACTCCTTGAAAATGTGATTGTATTTTCATTAGAATAATCTGCATAATTATAGTTTAGGATCAACCAGAATGATTAAATAATTAATTACAAATTAGGTTATATTTGTCACTATTAATTTATTGTAAACGAAAAAAGGAAGAAGAAATTTTCGATCTCACAGAGTTTTAATAAATGACAAAGGAAGAAGAATTATTGATCCTACAGAATTTTAGTTGAGCGTTGTATAAGATAGACCCTGCGGTCAACAGAAATTCAAGAGCACAATACAAACTGATATTGGAATATGTTTCCCTCGAGGCAAACACTTTCTCTCTCTCTCTCTCTCTCTCTCTCTCTCTCTCTCTCTCTCTCTCTCTCTCTCTCTCTCTCTCTCTCTCTCTCAAAGAATAGTATGTAAAGTCAGGAAATTTTATTTTATATTCTTAGTCTTTTATTCGTGTAGTGTTTCATGTGGAGAGAGAGAGAGAGAGAGAGAGAGAGAGAGAGAGAGAGAGAGAGAGAGAGAGAGAGAGAGAGAGAGAGCCTGTATTATACCTCAACCCATGATATTAGAAAATGTTTTGACCCTTTTCTTTGTGGAGTCGTTATTGTCCATTTTATGAAATTATATATATATATATATATATATATATATATATATATATATATATATATATATATCATCAACTGTTACTGCAGAACAAAGGCCTCAGACATATCCTTCCACTTGCGTCTGTTTATGGTCTTTTTATGCCAGTGCACACCCGCAACCTATCTTAGTTCGTAAATCCATCGTTTTCTCTTCCCTGTCATGTTTCTTTTGCCATCTCTAGGGACCCATTATGTTATTCTTGAAGTTCATCTGTTATTTGTCATTCTCATTAAATGTCCTGCCCATGTCCTATATATATATATATATATATATATATATATATATATATATATATATATATATATATCATCATCATCATCATCATCATCATCATCTCCTCCGCCTCCTCTTATGCCTTTTTATAGTTTATGTATGACATATCTGTTTTTGACGTTGTTAATAGTTTATATAGGACATATCTTTTTCGACGTTACTGTTTTTAGAATGATTTATTGTTAATTTATTCTCATCATTTATTTATTTCCTTATTTCCTTTCCTCACTGGGCTATTTTTCCCTATTGGAGCCCTTGGGCTTATAGCATCTTGCTTTTCCAACTAGGGTTGTAGCTTGGCTAGTAATGATAATAATGATGATAATATTGACGCAAAGTGCCACAGTTAGATTTTGCCAGTCGTCTCTATTTCGAGCATTTAAATCAATACCTCGCCATTCATCCTCTCCTACTTCACGCTTCATAGTCCTCAGCCATATGGGTCTGGGTCTTCCAACTCTTCTAGTGCCTTGTGGAATCAAGTTGAAAGTGTGGTGAACTTTTATGTATATATATATATATATTATATATATATATATATATATATATATATATATATATATGAAGTTTACGCGACCTTTCCCATGCACTTTCCCTTGTTAATGGGTGACTCCACCATTTTATGTCCTTCCGGTTCTGATAGCTCCTCACGCCTGAGCGCCTTTAGCATAAAAATCTTGATCACCAATCCAAGTAGTTGACTTACTATACACAATATCGCTTATCTTGGCTAATGTGATGACAAGCGGATCAGCAACGTGTCGTTATCAGCAACGTGTCCATGCTATTGTTTGCATAACACTTAGGAGTAAAGCTTTATTTGATGTTTACTTAATAAAATACGACGTTAATTGTAGCACGTTGTTGGGAAGTCGTGATATCCATTTTTTATTCAATACAAAAATGAAATGATAGACTGAATGTCGCTACGGTATGTACTTCATATTTCATGACCCTTAACCTGAGGAAGTGATTGCTCCAGGAAGTAGGTCTTGGTGTGTATATTACCTCTCCTCAATTTATTTTATATATGTATTTATCAAACTAAAGAACGATAAAATATAGAGATAAATATGAAACAAGTGAAATAGAAAAAAAATATCTTCAAAGTCATCAGAAAAAATTAAAAGCTCCTGTACTGATTTAAATACACAGGGTCGAGTTGTAGGTTTTTGGGACTAATCATGTTTTTTTATATACAATTCCAATTCCCACGAATATTCTCTTACGGACTGAGATATTAATGTTGAATATATATATGTATATATATATATATATATATATATATATATATATATATATATATATATATATATATATATATATATAAATATATATACATTTTCACATACACATACACACACGATATTTTATATCAAACACTGGTTTAATTTCTACATTGTAAAAGCTTGCCTTTCATTTTCTACTACTGAGAGTAACTAAAACTTATTCACTTTTATTTCCTTGGTAATTCGGGGCTGTCACTACTTAAATGAGAAAGTAGACAGATAGTAGTGTTTCGTGACCTTTGACTTACGTGAAAAAAATTACCATAGTAGGGAGAATTTTACCTTTCTCTGTCTGTCTGTGAGGGCTTATATATTACTGTTAACGTGTAATTATCTCCTTGGTTGTTGCTTCTCCTTTTTTGATTTTCAAGTTAAAATAAGATAATTAGATAAGAAAATTGTAAGTAAACAAATGGGATAGAATTTAATAAGGGAATCAGGAAATTAGCCAACAGCAAGGTGTACTTATAGGATTCAAGCAAATGATCACATGAATGAAAGAAAGATATGGACTAAAGCAACCAAGTGAAAAAAAACACTAACAGCAAACAAGCAAGTAGCAAATGGGAAATACTCATATAGGAAAAACACAAGTAACCAAATGAGAAACGCACAATTGAAAAGAAAAAAAATTATAAAAGAAATTAAAGGATACTACAATGAAAAGAACTATATGAATAACACACTGGTTATTCCCCCTTTTCCAGCTCTCGATCGTCCCAATTGAAACGTTTAGTAAATCTCGCGGGTTCCAGAGACTGTGATCTCACCAGGAAATCCTGAAATGACCTCGAGTTCAGTCAAATGATTTTTAGTTTAGTGTTTACAAGAGATGAATTTGAGCATTTCAGTGAAAAAAAAAAAATTCTCATGAAATTTGAAGAAAAATATCTTAATTACATAGAAAGTTAAAAGTAGAGACAACATAAAATATCATTTTTTACGTCTCAATTGTTTGTCACTTTGATTTTCTTACAATCCAGTATCATAAGTTCGAATCTCGGCCCAATTAAAAGCAGTTATTGAAGATTATCTCTCCCGAAGTCAAGTGAATTACAAACTAAAAGGTCTTCAGTGATAATCGAGACTGATAACTTATTTGGGATTCTCCACCAGTGAAGTGTGTTTGCCCATCCTGATATGGCCATGGCTTGGTCGAAGGGGCGTCTGCTCCGTTAATGATCGACCAGAAATGCGCTCTGGAGTGCCTGTTTAATATCATCATGATGTATGAAGGAGCGAGGGAAATAAGAGGCATTTTGAAGGGACCTCGGGGGGTTATGGTCCATTTAAGAAGGGCGAGTCTGGATCCGTTTGGAGATGGTGCAGCCATAGAGTGAGATGATTCTATGCTTTGTTTTGTATCTTTTTTTATTTCTGCTTCCAGCATTGCATTAGTTTTATGCGTCACGTTTTCTTCTATTGTATTTCCAAGATACTTGTATATTGTAGTTCATGCGGGAATAGCGAGTGTTACTAGGAAGTTTCGAATATGTTTACTTAGAGATTTATATTGAGAAGAATTATAACCTATTTTAGAATAATAGCATAAATTATTTACTTACTAGTTATATTAATGAACCATTTAATGTTAAGTATATTATTATTTTTTTAACCCTCTATGAGTGGGGATACCTTAACGTAGTGAAAAGGTTAGAGTAACGGAATGAGTAGCAAAGCAACATTAGTCTGGGCCACCAGTACTAGGCTGGTTTGCTATGAGCGATCAGACAAAAGTCTCCCATCATCACTAATCTGCAGTTGGCCAGCGTGGTAATGAAAACTGGCCAAACCCCAGACATGAATAAGGACATGTCTGAGGTTTTTTTTTTTTTTTTTTATATTATTATTACTTGAAACAATTTTATGGGGTTCAAACCTTGTTTATGAATTTGTTTATTAGATTCTTATTGTCAGTAGGCTAGAAGAAGTATTAAAAAAGGAATTTGACTAAACCTTTTGTGGTAACCACACCGTCTGGAATCTTATAAAGTTTCTTCTGTAATTTTGGTTGATAGTTTTGTCGAAGTTTCGATACTAACTTTCTCTTGATTTTGTTCAAGAAGTCTAACTGTAAAACATGGAAGCTCAAATGTTACAAATTTAGGAAGTGGATAAGTGAGAAATGAAAATATGAGTCGTAAGCCGAAAGAAGTGGCAGATAATGTTTTCTTATCCCAAAATCTGTGAACAGTCGTGTCTTTAATACCATTATAGAAATTACTTAACTTGTTCCTCTCTTTCTCTCTCTCTCTCTCTCTCTCTCTCTCTCTCTCTCTCTCTCTCTCTCTCTCTCTCTCTCTCTCTCTCATCATCATCAAAATTCTTAAAGGAATAACAAATGTAGACTACAATAACTTCTTCATGCTTAGCACAAATCAGGCCAGAGGTAATGGATACAAACTGGAATTGAAAAGATACAACACCATTCAATGTGGTAATTTCCATGCATACAAAACAGCAAATACATGGAACAGACTTTCATAGGAATTAGTAAACAGTATCACGGTAAACGAATTAAAAAATAAGTTGGGCAAGATCATAAAAACTCTAAACATTTAAACGAATTCGCTCAATCTAAGAGCAAATGGAGACTCCGCGGATGGACTAAAAATTTCTAAGACATCCAAAATCCTAGTATCACTCTCTCTCTCTCTCTCTCTCTCTCTCTCTCTCTCTCTCTCTCTCTCTCTCTCTCTCTCTCTCTCTCTCTTTGTGATCATTCGTAGCGCTTATCATTTAACTGTTTTCTTACGACGAACGTCGTATCTCCTACCCACGGTCGGAAGCGACAACCGTTAAAGCAACGCTTTACGATTATGAATGTGATATCGTAGACTTTTTTCGGCAGTTACCCGACGCCAGTGTGTCCTTGTTCTTTGTGACATTACGAGAAAGCAACTGAAATGTACTGTGACGTTTTTTTATGAAGCTTTGTTTCCTTAATTAATGAAGAAGCGTTTGTATTTTAGTAGTGTTTACCCGAGATTGTTCATCTTTTAGGGAGGGTTTTCATTGGCGGTTTTATTTGTATGTATTGCGATTGCTATGCGATCTTTGATTGCGATTGTCGTAATAGTGGATTTTATTGCAGGGATATGGATGGGAAGATACTTAGAATTATTAAGTAATGACCTGCAATTACTTAAATGGATAAAAATTAAAATGGTAATAATTTCAATGTAAATAAAATAGTATTTAAAACTTCTGTTCAAACAGTATTCACGAGTCGATATGTTTGTAATTTAAAAACATATTTAGATGAATAGTAAAAGTTGGAATTGTGAATATATATTTTAATTGAAAATATTTTTCATGTAATTGAATTATGAGAGATAATGAAATGAAACTATGAGAGATTACCCAAGTGCCATGAGATCATGGTATGGGTAGATGGATATAGTTTGTGCATACTCTTCGCACTCCCAAAGAGAGATTACTTCACCAAACTTTTAATTGGGCTACACAAGGCACTAGAAGACTTGGAAGACCCAGTCCTACATGGCTGAGGACTATGGAGCGTGAAGTAGGAGATGATGAATGGAGATGTATTGATTTAAAAACTAGAGACGACTGGCGAAATCTAACGGAGGTCCTTTGCGTAAATAGGCGTAGGAGGAGATGATGACGAGGAATTATATAATGATGTATATACAATAATGTAAATTGTAAGAATTGTAAAAAAAAAAAAATACTAATTCACACTTAATCGAAAGGAGAGGTAAGTAAACGAAAGATATATAAAAGTAATCATATAGATTTATAGAAGGCTTATAGGAGTATAGTGAAAATACAATACATCGCCAAATGTCATAACAAGGAAAATGAAAACTTTTTTTAGGCCACGTTAAAAGAAGTACATAGCCACCCTCTTTAACAAGTACAAGTTCTTGTTTTTAAAGAATGAATGTATACCTAGAATTACTGGTCTTGCATTAACAGACCTTAGCATTTTTCCTAGACAAAATTATAAGCGCTTATTTTAATATCACTCGATCCCTCATCACTTGAATTTCAACTTGTCCGAGGCCGACTACAGCCAAGGCATCCTCTTCATTAAAAGGAGCATCGAATTTGCAAACGTAATGTTCCTGACAACAACGTTAAGCGATTAAATATTGTGATGAGGCTCTTTTTGCGCATCATGATAAAAAAAAAGAATAATGTAAATTCTGTTGTCGAAAGCTGGTTCGTGTTTAGATGACACAAACATGATTGAAGTCGATTTGGGCTTTCTGCAAATAGGGTTCAGGGGTATCTTCAATCCATTATTCATCTCTCTCTCTCTCTCTCTCTCTCTCTCTCTCTCTCTCTCTCTCTCTCTCTCTCTCTCTCTCTCTCTCTCTCTCAGTAATTGTGTGAAGATCCAAATGTTCTAAATACAAGTCAAACAACCTGACAGGAGATGAGAGGGTTGCAAGACCTTGTTTTATTTAAGCGAAAAAGTTGAGTAGAATCAGTTTTGTAAATATCAAGAATTTAATTAGTTTATATTTTGTCTTTATTTAGAAGCAATATAGAATATATTGGGTATTTTTAACTTTGGAAAGGAATAAATAAAAAAGCTAAATGTACATAAGCAGTAATTAACCCCCCCCCCCCTCTCTCCTCTCTCTCTCTCTCTCTCTCTCTCTCTCTCTCTCTCTCTCTCTCTCTCTCTCTCTCTCTCTCTCTCTCTCCATTTAGGAAGGAGTGCTTTTCTTCAGTTTTCACAACACACCCATATGAATATGAATAAAAGATATATGTGTGAGTTAAAATTTACTCTTTATGACACTAAATCGAATTTTACATGTGTTACGCACATATACGCATTTATGTATACAGTATATATATATATATATATATATATATATATATATATATATACTGTATATATATACTGTATATATATATATATACAGTATATATATATGTGTATATATATATATATATATATATACATATATATATATATATATATATATATATATATACTGTATATATATATATATATATATATATATATATATATATTTTTTTTTTGTGTGTGTGTATGTGTGTGTGCTCATAACTATATACATACATATACACACCTATATTGAACTTTTGTGCAATGTATGGACCAAAAAAAAAAAAAAAAAAAAGAACAGCGCTCATAAACATGTCAGCTAGGTGCGGCCAGCGCTTCTCTTAGAAGACGCGTGCTAGGAATTCAAATAGATTCTGGCTCGTATAGAATCTTGAAGTTTTGACCGAAGAATCATTTCATGCTTGGCTGATCGCAGGCACTCCACCTGCCGCATGAGAGGTTAATTAATATTTCTATTCCAGATGGCCTCAAGGTTAAGAGAGTAAAACCTTTGTTGATGCCTTTTTCTTGTTTTGATTTGGACTTGTTGATTAGTGTGTTGATTGATGTTCTTTTTAATCCATTGTTCATTATAAGGGTGTATATATGATGTTGATGACTATAACTATTAATATTTCGGACATGATTGTAAATTAATACAATTGGGACAGCTTCGAATATTCTTATGAAGTTAAAAATTGATTTATCATATTCCATATAATTATGTTGGGAAATATTGAAGTAAAGCAAATTTATAACATTCAATCGTTCGTTTCCGTAAAAATATTCATTAACCAACCTCAGTTATACAATCATGTTCTCGAAGGTCCCAGACGTTTGAAAAACAAATATTTTAATACAGACTGCTCTGAGATCTAGTATATGTCCTTCAACTGTTCATCTATTATATCCAGTTTTCTTAAATATCTCTCTCTCTCTCTCTCTCTCTCTCTCTCTCTCTCTCTCTCTCTCTCTCTCTCTCTCTCTCACAAAAGATGGAAAAGTGCCTCTGTACCAAAGGTTGGCGAGTCGGCTCATATAATCAAATTAAAGGTTGGGATGTTGCCAACGGATATTGCTCTGATTTATGTTGTAGCTGATGTGATCAGTGGAAGATCTGTGTATTATCGTTCTTACGCAAGGATCATATTAGGTTGAAGGTCCTGTCTTTTCGAAGATATACTATCTTCACTGTTTCAGTTATTGAGCTGTTTTCCCATAAATGGAACATGTGATCAAACGTCTCTTGGTTGAGAGTGCTTGAATTATTACAAGGAAATTTTATACTGTGTTTCGCAAAGGAATAGGCAATCTTAGAATATGAGAGAGAGAGAGAGATGAGAGGAGAGAGAGAGAGAGAGAGAGAGAGAGAGAGAGAGAGAGAGAGAGATATTAGGGACGGACGAGTAATTTTCTATTTTGAAAGTGATTTCATATTCGGATTTCTGAGAAGTATGTACAGTCAAAGTTGTTAAAGTGTTTTCTTTACAAATAATGAATTTAAATGTATTTTTACTATAGCATATAAACAAGGTTTTGATACCAGACGAAGTAGAATTGATAACATTTTTTTTTTTGCAGAAATTATTATCTCCGTTCATCTAAATTTTTATTCTTTTAATTTTGAGTGGCAGTTAATTCTAGAATGTATAGATAACCCTTAAATGGTTTCCAATTAATTGGGGAAGAGTCTTTGAAAGATAAAACTTAGTAATTAGTAAACAAGATTTTCAGGTATTGACGTGAGTAATCATGAATTATAAAGCGTATCTCCTACTAAGGGTATTAGATTTTCGTTAAACCAAGCAATGGAAATCTGAAGGCTTTTTAATTACATTAATTGCCGTGTTGTAGTATAACAGCTGGCATACGAAGGGAAAGATGGCCTGTCATTGATTTGTATTAAACGTGTATGATTTTGACAGATTTAAGATTGTTTTTTTTAGATGAATGATACAAAGCAACGATTATTATCTTATGGAAAAGAAATAACTTTGGCTGGATTGATACGTCTGTATCATTGAAATTAATAAATGACCCCCTCATCTATCTCTCTCTCTCTCTCTCTCTCTCTCTCTCTCTCTCTCTCTCTCTCTGTTCTTGTAGTATGCTGAACCATTGTATTTGTTCGGAAGCTCGTTAACACAAGCATGTCCTGCGAGCTTAGGCCTAATTTTTTACGAATATTAAAAAGAAAACTGGGTCTGCTACAAAAAGCTCGTACATGAAATTTTGTCTCTTTCATCGAGCCAGACATAATTCTGATTAGAACAATTAGGTTGTATTTTCATAATTAGATGTTTTAGCACTGTAAAGGCAGGATGAATGGGATGAATCCAAGTATGAAGTTTTTTTATATCATTTTATTAAACTTTTGTTAGGGAGCGCAAAGACTATCCTTAATGAATAATGATTTTGAGGGACTTTTTTTTTTTTTATTTAAAAGAACGGGTTTTCATCCCCTTCTCCCGGTTTTTGCAATATACGGCATATATTTGGAGATAAACTTCTCTTGTGAACCTTCCTAACAGTTAACGTTGGCTTCTTATTACCGTTATAATTACTAGGAAATGCTGGTGTCATGCTCCGGTCCAACAAACTCTGTTCTGTTATTATTATTATTATTATTATTATTATTATTATTATTATTATTATTATTATTATTATTAAAAAACGTGCAAATACGCTTAGGGATATTAGGGCATTAACGTTGAAAACAAGGGTGGGGGGTGGGGGGGGGGGGGCTTTAGTGAAGTCTTTCTGGTGCATCTTGTATAAAGTAAATACGAATATATGTAAACACACACACACATGTATATATATATATATATATATATATATTTGATATATATAATGTGTGTGCTTGTATATGTGTATGTTTGTTAGAGAATTTGAGTAAATTGAAACTGTAGAATACGTGAATATTGCAGTAAATATTTAAGAGACCGAAGTAATGCCGATGATCCTTCTTTGTAACCACAAGAGAATGATGTGCAGTCATAAAAGCCTTTTGCATTAGAGATTTATTCATTATTCATAAATGTCACAATTACTTGTCTTCTTTTCCTCTATATATCCTCTCCTCTTTGGCGAATATATATATATATATATATATATATATATATATATGTATATATATGTATATGTATACATATGTATATGTATATATATGTATATGTATATATATGTATGTATATATATATATATATATATATATATATATATATATATACATATATATATGTATATGTATATACACACACACATATATAATATATATATATATATATATTATATATATTTGTCGCTACTGAAAAATAACAATAACAAGAGGTACAGTGTTGCATTGTTTACGATATTGTTATTATCTAGGTTATTATCTCGGTCACTATTGTTGTTATTACTTGCTAAGCTATAACCCTAGTTGGAAAAGCAAAATGCTATAAGCCCAGGGACTCCAACAGGGAAAATAACCCTCTGAGGAAAGGAAATAAGGAAACTACAATGAAAGTAACTAGCAATTAAGATATTTTATGAACAGTAACATTAAAATAAACATTTCATATATAAACTATAAACACTTAAATAAAAACAAGTGGAAGAGAAATAAGATAGAATAGTGTGCTTGAGTGTACCCTCAAGCAAGAGAACTATATCATTATGCTAGAATCTTCGAGCAGTGTGAAATAATTTGCTGTATAGAGGAACCTTGCTATATCTCATTTTCGTCAAAACCTATAGGGTTAGTGTTGAGAGTGCATAAACTAAAGAAGACGAGCTCATGGAATTGATCATAAACTCACTCTCTCTCTCTCTCTCTCTCTCTCTCTCTCTCTCTCTCTCTCTCTCTCTCTTCTCTCTTCTCTCTGGAT
>NC_090762.1:8044722-8047069 GCF_036898095.1 Palaemon carinicauda | reverse complement strand
AGTTGTAGCTATGTAGAGTTAAAGACGAAGCGTGAAAATTGAAAAGAAGAAAAATGCTAGTACTGTTTACAGTGTTCCACACAAGGCATACTGCAGTACCCTCTGTGATCATTAACTTTCGTAAAAAGACAAACTTTTAGAGAATGAGCCACACATTACAGCGATTTTGAAAATAAGTGAAAGGATTTGATTAACTCCAATTAACTTTATTATCTATATTCCAATTTGGCAAATGTTGATTTCCTATGACAAACCCTTTGCATTCACTAACAAGCGTAATTTTCCAGTATCTTTGACTGAAGTAATGCACATTGTTACTAAGCTATTTCCTTTTTTTTTTTTTTTTTTTTTTTTTTTTTTACCAAACTTGCAGATTTATAAAGTCTATTCATAATGATTTCTTTTTAACGCTCTTGATTTGAAACTGGCGTTTCCTTTAAAATTTATTTTTTATGTTTTTTTTTCCAATTTCCAAGAAAAAGAAATTACTCAAAGTGAAATATGGCCATGAGGTGTCAACTTTTCAGGAAGTCCCTTCTTTCATCTCGTCACGGATTCTTCCTTCATACTTTGTGTTTTGCATTTTGACGTCGGGGAAAAATAATATTCTAAATACATGAAACTAATATAGTGATATGTTTTCTTTTCGCTTTTGTATGTGCGTACGTTACTTAAGTAAATTATCAATAGTTACGGACTAAAGTCCCTTTTGAATTCATGGATTTAGAAACTAGGTCTCATCACGACAATATTATGCACATGTATTTACTAATATTTATATTATAAGAACAGATCCCCTTAAAAGATGAATATAGCTATACATTTATAATACACAAATGGTTTACATTTGTAAATACCTCCATTTTATTTTTTTTATTAATATATATATATATATATATATATATATATATATATATATATATATATATATATATTATATATATATAATCTTTTAGACATTTGACTTTTACCAAAATATTTTTGAGGCGCTGGAGTGATTTCAATGAACAGGGGTAAGTGTTGATGTATAGCCATTCGATGATTTTAAGTTAATAACTGGGAGTTTAAAACCAGCATAATGATTTCATGTTACTTTAGTTTGGATACAAGTCACTTCTATTTATATTTCGCATTATGTGACTGTTTGCAGCTGTGGGTACCCGTCTGCAACATCAAGAAAGCATCATGTTTTATTCATTTCCTCCCCTGATTTTTTCTACTGTCCTTTATCCTTGAAAATGCATTTTGCTCTGTATTCTAAATTCCCTGCAGCTAGATTTTATGGTCTCGTAAGGAGACCTTCACAGTCTGTTGTCGCAAGAGAATACCTTTTATATTTTCTTTCCCTGGGGGGCTGTGTGCGCTTTCATGTGCCCGGAGCCTGCTTCTGACAGCGTTTTTTCACATTATTTAAGGATTGAGAGTATTCCTGGAAGTTCAGAATACCCTCTGTGTTTACATTACAAAGTCATTTCTCAGTGTGCGTGTGTGAATTCTGGCCGCGGAAGAAACGTTATAAAAAGGTAATTTAGTATATTGTTTGATTGTTAGTTAAAAAAATAGAAATAGCGTTTAATTGATATTTAAGGTGACAATGTCGAATTCTTATCTTTTCAGAGTGCAAGTAATGTTAAGCCCTTTTTTCTCAAGTACGAAAAACTAGTGACTGAAAAATATACAATCTGGGGTTTTAGATAGCTAAAAGGTTTTTGTCATATATTGATTAGGTAGTCTATGTAAAGTAAGTTCAAATAAGAAAGGGGAATTATGATTGTTTGTAATGATCGAATTAGTCAAAATAAATTGATTCTTTCTGTTTACTTGCTCCGTCCTAATGTCTTTCTCTTTTGTTAATCAAATGGAATTTCAGGGTATTTAATCATCTCTTTATGTGTTACTGAATAAACACCTATTGCATGTATTATAGTACAAACGATACATATCCAGATGTAATTATTGAATTAAAGCATATTACCTTTGTGAAATATGATCAAGATGTAAAATTTTCTAATTATGCTTTTTCTAAATTTATATTTGGTCATTTTGAGTGCAATAAAACTCCGAAGTTTATTTTGTAGTGAACGATTTATTAGAAAATACAATGTGAGGCTGATTGTCAATTAACTTACCATTTTTTTCGGAATTGCAGTATCATGGAATCGGTACCTTTCAATCATGTACATTGAATTGTACTGATCACGTGAACTCTAATGTAAGAGTTTACCAAAGCAAGTAATTTGAAAGCGTGATGTTTAGATACAAAAAGGCGAAAACTTTGATATGGATCATGTTGTGGTACAAGCAATAAAACCAGCATTTGGTAAATGTACGCATGCATTAAGGTATT
>NC_090762.1:8037222-8039722 GCF_036898095.1 Palaemon carinicauda | reverse complement strand
AACATGCTTCCTACTAATTATACCTTAATGAATTGTCCTTCCCATTATTTCATCCCCCCAAAAACCCATTAGCGTTCGTGGTGCTTCGAGGCACCAAGGCTTGTAAAGTTAATTACCAATCAGGCAATTTTTTTTCCAGTCCATTATATACACGTTTAGGCCTACGTTGATAGGTTTATTTTCCCTCTCGGACAATCTTGTATGAAATAACTCTCTCTCTCTCTCTCTCTCTCTCTCTCTCTCTCTCTCTCTCTCTCTCTCTCTCTCTCTCAAGCAGACAAGGGAAGGACAGTTTAAAAGACGCCGTCTCAAAGTGTAAATTTCGTGTTTATCTGTCTTTCGTGTTCAATGTATACAGAAGAAGAGGAAATGCTCGAACTGAACGAGGAAATGAAAACAGAAAGGTCAATACCAAACAGAAGCATAATGTTGTTCTTATTTTTTTGCTGTGTACACAACTTTATGTCTGAGTACAATTTAAAAACATACTGAGACACAACACTCTCTCTCTCTCTCTCTCTCTCTCTCTCTCTCTCTCTCTCTCTCTCTCTCTCTCTCTCTCTCTCTCTCTCGCTTTCATGGAAATGGATAATTTCTAATTGTTGGTCTTTCCAAAATACATGACCATTGTTAGCTTATCCAGTATATTGTTTCTCAGAAACTGCTACCTGTATGAGTTCCGTATCATTTTCCAAGTCGGCTGTCCTTTTATTGCGATTCAGAGATATCCACATCCATTGTAGGAGTCACGGATTGATGGCCGTTTTTCGTGACTTGGAATTTCCTCTTGTTTGATTCGACGATAATCAAGTCTTTTTGGACATTACAATTTCGTAATCTTCATGGATTTGTTATGATTAGGTATTGTAAATTGTTTGATTTTACCCTTTTAGGGTTAATTATCTGAATTTTTTAAATCCCCGGATCATAATTAAAATGCTAAAAATATGATTTTTTTGTTTTAGGTAAATAGGTTCTATTCGTCAAGTTTTAGAGCAGAAAATCCGAATTGTATATTTTTGTATTATTATTATTTTTGTTATTATTATTATTATTATTATTATTATTATTATTATTATTATTGTTACTTGCTAAGCTACAACCCTAGTTGGAAAAGCAAGATGCTATAAGCCCAGGGGCTCCAACAGGGAAAATAGCCCTGTGAGGAAAGGAGAAAGGGAAAAATAAAATATTTTAAGAAGAGTAACATCATTAAAATAAATATCTCCTATATAAACTTTATAAACTTTAGCAAACCAAGAGGAAGAGAAATTAGATAGAATAGTATGCCCAAGTGTACCCTCAAGCAAGAGAACTCTTAACCCAAGACAGTGGAAGACAATGGTACAGAGGCTGAAAAATATTTATCTCATTAACTCAAGGTACTTGATATCTTACCATGCATTATTTCAAAATTAAGTATCGGTCAGAAAATAGGATTCAGTGGTTACAGATTCTCCTTATTTTTAGCCGAAAGAAAGTGAAGTTAAAGCTAAAGTTAGCCTTATGCAATTGATTGATGTTTGGGTCGTTGTTGTTTATGGATTACCTTCCATTTTACTGCTGGCGTGGAGGGCTAGATTTAAATAGTCTAAAAGGTATATGCAACTTGTGAAGGAAAATCCTCTTGTCTCTGGCGGGAGATTCCTCTCCACATTGCCTTATGGGCTGGAAAGAGACCAGATACACGGAGAAAGGATTGTAAATCCTGGAAACATTGTGTAACCTCAAGGAAAAAGGAGATATAATGTAAAAGGGGTAAATCTTATCTATATATCGGGGTGGGGTTAGAAGACTATAACTATCTTTCATTTTTTTTCTTTTTTTTTTTAAAGCAGAACTACCCCTTTTCGGATGGATACGATGGGAACCCCCCCCCCCCTCTCCCTTTTACCGCTGTGAGCAAGGGTACAGAGAGGTAAGGCAGATAGTGGAAAGATAGAGATATATAACTTTTCCTTAATGCAAGGAGGTAAACTTCCTCGTTTTTACCATGTAAGGGAAATAGAACTGAAACCCTCCATACACCGTTCCTGTTTTCGCTATGGTACATTCAGGTGGCAGAATCAAAGTGAACAGTAAATCGAGCAAATCAAGGCGGAGTAAGCGGACGCAAAAGCGTGTCTTCCTAAGTCCAGTAAAGAAAAAAAAAGAACGCTGTTTTGTTTGCTCAAATCCTCTCTGTCTTGTGCAGTCAAGAGGAAAACAAACGCGTACGTGAATTCGTTGTTGAGGTTGCTCACTTCTTTCACACTTCAGCAGTGGATAAAAAACATGAGCGATTTGGTAAGGGTCTCTTTTTTCCGTTTTCCTCAGCCGTTATTGTGTATACTTTGATTGACGGTGTTTACCTAAAACACTGTCTGCTTATTTGATTAGCATCCGAGATTCTTTTTCGGTGTATCAACCACTGACTTGGTATGCAGGTAAATCCACTGTACGTGTGCAGTTTTATATGCGACTAGATGTGATTAATGAAACAAATATTGATACGCGAGTT
>NC_090762.1:8029722-8032222 GCF_036898095.1 Palaemon carinicauda | reverse complement strand
GGTTGGGCTTGCTATATGTTCTTAGTTGTAGTCTCTGGTAAAAGGCTTTCGGGGTAACACCTACATTGATCATTCCTCGCAAGACGTGACTTTCGTCTTCGTAAGCCTATCTAAAGTTAAGGTGGTAGTAGATAATTAGGTTCTTTTCACTAGCTTCCGTTGTTCTGGGCTGTTGAGTTTCGTCGCATTTCTTTTTTTATAGCCTCTTCTATCATGGTGTATGGATATCCGTTATTGGGTAGCAGTTATCAAATTTATATATATATATATATATATATATATATATATATATATATATATATATATATATATATATATATGTATATATATACATATATATATGTATATATATATATATGTGTGTGTTTGTGTATATATACATACATACGTTTTATATGTGTATGTGATAGTGTATACACACACACACACACACACACACACACATATATATATATATATATATATATATATATACTAATTATATACAAACTTTAATGTATTTTCTGCCATGTATTGCTTTGATGAGACATACTCTAAAACCAGCAGAAATGTTCCTCATCTTCATAGACCAAGAAACAATTTTTTTAAATGAATTTTCTCTCTCTCTCTCTCTCTCTCTCTCTCTCTCTCTCTCTCTCTCTCTCTCTCTCTCATATGCCACAAGGAATATAATCTGAGTGGCTGACTGAAATTTTCACTCTACACCAGGAAGTTTGTACTGACTCCTTGAGATACTGTATAGGCGGAGATCCCTCGTCACGTTGAATGGTTTGAATAATAAGATGCGTACACCATCCTTCCAATGTCATACTACGGACAATTTTAAGGCAATTATTTCGTAAATTTTTTTTTATGTATTTAGGGACATGATTTTTTTCTTTTTGCAAAATGATATGCGTATTATATTGATTTGAGACAATATTTAAGAAAAAATAATTTTTGCCCAAAAATTTCAAACTATTGATATGAAAGGAAACTTCATGCGTTGGTCATATATTAACAGAGAGAGAGAGAGAGAGAGAGAGAGAGAGAGAGAGAGAGAGAGAGAGAGAGAGAGAGAGAGACCATCCTAAAGAGATTAGGCGGAGACCTTCGTCACAATGAATGGTAAGGGTAATAAGACGGTATGTACACTGTCCTCTCCTCACATAACGCCTAAGTCAATCTTACGGGTTAAATGTGAAGTGTCAAGTTCGGGCTTTAAAATATCGCGTGGGAGGGGAGAAAATCCAAAGGGCGACGCCTATACGTTCCCGTTTTGAAAATACGTTTTAATTACCTTTTTTTTAACGTGGTTTTTTAATTGAGACACGTCCGTTAATTGGCTTATCCACGCTTCGCGTTTAGCGATACGCTGAGACGAGGAAGTATTTCGGAAGTATTTTAGTGTTTCCAGGTAGTGCGTTTAGGAATTCACGGTGACGCGGTAATGTTCTGCGAAGCAACCTGTTGAATAACGCGTTCGCGGTAAGGGCGTGTCTGTGCATTGAAAGGAACAGTTGGAATGCATATTCATTACTTGCTCTTTTACCAACGACGTTTCGTTTTCAGAACAAGTGATTTCCAAAGAAGTTCCTTTTTATGTCGTCTATGGTGCAGATCAAATATACTGATCTTGTTTGATTTGTGCTTCTCTCATCTCAAG
This sequence comes from Palaemon carinicauda, assembly GCF_036898095.1. Classification (NCBI taxonomy): domain Eukaryota; kingdom Metazoa; phylum Arthropoda; class Malacostraca; order Decapoda; family Palaemonidae; genus Palaemon; species Palaemon carinicauda. The sequence continues at coordinate 8,030,577 of NC_090762.1, read as the reverse complement.
TTGAGGAAATTATGGTTTGTGGACGTATGCTAAATAGCCATCTATGCTTCTCCATTATGTTTATACATTTTAAATGATAGGAAAATTTATATCGATTATGATACTAATAATAATTTAATAATAATAGTTTACTTCTTATTTAGGGCAGAGCTATGCTCACTCAGTATATTTACAGTGGCAAAATGTGCAATTAAGGCTTAAATAAGACGATATATTTTAAAATAATTATTAAGGGACTACCTAAGTGGGCATTTTTCATATCTTCTTACAGATTTTCAATACCCGAAGTATTTCCACAAAATCTGATAAAATTTTGAGAAATTACAAACGTTTAAGATAAGACATCTACCCGTTATGACATAATCCATTAGGTTTTCTGACTCTACGCGGGCGTAGATAAATGAATTCTATTTACAGTATGGTTGATATTAGTTCATTTTGTGTTGTTTTTATTTCTATTTTTAACCAACTTGTAGCATCTGCTAAGCATTATCTTTGCGGAGATAGCACATGACTGCAAGGATTTATTATAATGAAAATCATTTTATACAATGCAATGTAATTACTTGGAAAATGAGAACAGCAGCCTAGCTATAGAGGAATATGTGCAACCATTTAGTACTACTAAACTTATTAGTTAATGTGCTCTTTGCTTTCTATCATAATTTATTATCTTTTTGCAACATGTTATGTCAGAATTTTTCCCGTATCTGAAAAATAAATTTTATTTAGCAAAGATGTGATCCGAATATTCATACTATTTATTATCAGGGTAATTTCAGGTTATACCAATTCTGTTAAATGTAGTCTCTGATAACCGTATCCAAAACCATACATACACACACACACACACAC
>NC_090762.1:8009722-8022222 GCF_036898095.1 Palaemon carinicauda | reverse complement strand
TGTGTGTGTGTGTGTGTATACTGTATATGAATGTACACACACACACACACACACATATATATATATATATATATATATATATATATATATATATATATATGTATATATATTTGTGTGTCTACGTGTTCGTATATATGTGGCAAAAGCACCCTAATGGTTATGATACTTGTAAGACAGAGAGAGGATCAGAATTCGGTCCCAGTAATAGATGCACTGCGCTCGGTTTTAGCTATTTACTTTACCCCATGCCCATTTCCTATCTGAATGGTCTCCCTGACCTCAGCGTCAGACCCATGACCCATATTACTTATATCCTTCCATACATCTGTTTTCTCCTGTACTAGGCTCTTTTCCTAGAATTCCTTTTTATCATGTTGGCCGAAGAAGGGAATTTAGTATATTGCGGGAGGTGATTATGATGGTTTGTATCTACGTTATCTATGGGCTAGCAATCTAATCTGGCTTGAAACTAAATAAGTAGCTCGTTTTAGAATAACTTCCTCCCAACGAAAACAATATCTTATGATGAACAAAGTATTTATGCAATATCTACGAACTACAGTTTACATTGTTGTATGTCTCCTTATTTTTCAATTAGGTAACTCGAATTTTGTTTCCATTCTTGTGACCAAGGCCGAATAGGAAAACGTGAAGGAATGCTAGGAAAAATTTTAAACTTCCGATATATTCAGGTGAGATATATCCAGGATGTGACTTTTTTTGGGAAATGTTGGCAAATATTTTGAACAAAACTTTGATTTCTGAGAGAGAGAGAGAGAGAGGAGAGAGAGAGAGAGAGAGAGAGAGAGAGAGAGAGAGAGAGAGAGAGAGAGAGAGAGAGAGAGAGGGGCTATTTCTGTATCTACAATATATATATATAACACCATACTACTGACAGACAGACAATTATAGTGTCTATCACTGTTGTAATGACAGATTTGATCTCAGTAGAGCGTAGCAGGAGATAAAAAGCCAGACTCCTCAGACCACTTCAAGCTAACATCCGACAATAAACCGAGCGACAGAAAAAATCGAATGCATCTACTCCCCAACAGATGACACCCAGCACCATACCTCCCATCTGGCGTCGTTCCTGCTATTGACCGACGAAAGTTGCTTAGTAATCCCTACTGTAGAGTGTACAACCCATTAGCCCCTGTGAGGGTAGACTCCATTTGGTAGAATAATGTCACGCTATTCGTTTTTGAAGCCGCCGAAGACGCCTCACATAAAAGTGCGTGTGCATACGTGCGTGTGTGCCTGGTTCTTTTGGGCCACCCACATCCATCGCATCCATACCATGACCATGCCCTAAGGTTCTGCGTGAAAATTAAAGAGGTCGCAAACCACGATGATCGTGGTATTTCAGCCCATCTTCGATTTATTAAGATGCGTGACTTCATCATTTTTTCGCTTTTGTATATTCCTGAGAAGCTTGAATGATAAGTAAATGGTATTATCTAATCCTTGATTCTGAGTTTTTTGGGTCATTTATATGGATGATTGATGAAATATCGATATAAGTAACTGAAGTGCCGTGTATGCTCGAATTGATATCACAGTATTGTGTATAAAGTAAGTTGCTGTTTACTGTAAAATTGGGTATCTTAATGCCTTTGTATAGTGAATACATTATTTTCCAAAGACAATCTAAGCCAACGTATTCAAATTCAGAGGGTTCAAATGTGTAATTTGTTTAACAATGAAATTCATATACATTTTGATAAATATCTATTATAAAAAAAAAATATTAAATTTCTTGACATATTTAAAGCAGTATTTGAAGCGCTCTCGTGTAAATATGTATAGCAATGTTCAATATAGGCTATTTAGATGTGTAATATTGACTGCTATCAACATTGAAAATTATTTTTTTTAATTATTTATATAATAATAATAAACGTTGAAAATTATTATTTTTTTATTATTTATAGAATAATAATAAACGTCCAATCTAAAAAGTTTACTTTCATGTAAACGATTAATATGAAAAACGTTTACTTTTACAAAAGCAGTAATTTCCTGGCGTAAAGTTCCGAGTATTCCCTCGGGCCAGAGGGCCTGTTGCTATACAGTAGACACGTACTGTGTGTCCTTGAAACTCTCGCTTCCATCTTCGCTGTGATCATGATGATGGAAAAGATCCATCGGGACCTTCGTGAAGGAGAATTATCTGGAATGGTTTAGGTAGTCGCATGGCATTGTGGAATTATGATGGAGATGGAGATGGCAAAGACGAAGAGCTTACGGGGTACTAAACGCATAATAGAAATTACTCTTATTTTGTCGTAGGTGTGAAAGCGTTTAGTTTTTAAAGGAGTCCTCGGTAAACTTAGAGTTTGTCCATAAACGTGGGGTTCGTTCATAAGTGTCTGGTTTAATTTCTTTGATGGAGAGAGAGAGAGAGAGAGAGAGAGAGAGAGAGAGAGAGAGAGAGAGAGAGAGAGAGAGAGATGTATCCTTTGAGCCACCCTACTTTTGAGACGAATTCTTAATGATCGTTCGGTTAAATGGCGATGCATATAAATGGAGGAGCAGAATTGGATCCATAAGAAACAAGAGTGCTTGTTTTGTTTGACAAACATTTGGTTTATTTTATTTTGAGGAAAAGAGATTCCGGTTCTATTATACGAAATATGGTAATATTAATTGATTTTCAAGTTGATAAAGTAATGATAATTCACAATTTAAGTGATATTCTTTAGAAGGGAAAAACTTTTTATAAGATGATCCATAAGTATGTTTCGTGAGCCAATATTTTGTAAGTAAAAAAGATGTACAGATTTTGTATTAGCATTCAGCTGGCATAAGAGTAGGGCACGGAGTTTATAACCCGAGCAACTAAAGGTATATTTTAATCTTTATTTGGTTGAAGCGAGAATGGTTACATGAAGTTACTTCATTTGCATAAGAATTATAACGCTTTACATGAATGTAATTAAGACAAATGGGTTTGATAAACCCGAACAAGCTTAGTTTCATGGGGTCTTACAATAGAAGAGATCCGAAGAATGGTGTAGAAGACTAAATAAGATAGAATATTTTTACAGAGTTCACGGGCCGTTTTCTTGTAATGGCATATAGCGAACGGTGCTCATATGTAGGAAGATGAAGATAACCTGGATAATAAGACTTAAATGAGAGAATTAGCTGAAGGAAATGTGAGTTTTGTAGACTTTTATACGAGCCACAATTTTAGTTCAGAGTTGAAAAATTAAACGTTTAAAATACTGAATGTTAATGGTTGATAATTAACGGGAGATCAAATTCAATACCTTGAAAGTTGGTGAAACTGATGTTATGTGGGATTAGTAATGGAGGATTTAAGGGAAAAAGAACTGGTTGCAAATTCTGTTTTCTTCCTGAAGAAGCTCCCTAGACTAAGAGTCTTATTTCAAAGTTTAAGTATTTTATAACATTCATTTTCTTGTTCATTTCTCTACTGTATATTCTATATCAAATTGCAATTTTTCTAATAATAATGATAATGATAATACTACTAATGATAATAATAAGAATAAAAATACTAATGATAATGATAATAATAATAATGATGATAATGATAATAATGAAAATATTAATAATTATCATTCTAATTATTATTATCATTATTATTATTATAATTATTATTATTATTATTATTATTATAAATGGTGTCTTTAACGAATATGAGAAAAAAGAATGTTAGCAGAGAGAATTGATCAGGAATTTTTTTTATACATAATGTGTTTTATAAATGTCTGAGGATCCATTTCATAGAGGTAAATTTTATTTCATTTATATATAGATATCTTTGATATATCGGACACAGAAAAAGTTCGCAAATATTTTTAGAGTATAACAACGATAATCTAGGTCAGGCATCCTTAATATCTCTGACAATTTATCGCTATATAGTTATGCATAATAACATTTCTTTTAAGAGTATGGTTACTGAAGTAGAAAGATAATTCTGGTACTCTAACCAAGAAGGAAACTCAATTCTTCATAACATGATGTTGTCTGAGATGCAGGAAGGGAAAGTCATGCATTGCAGTATTTTTCTGTTAGCTCAAGTATAATTGTAGACTGGAATTACAACAATCACTTTTATGCTGGAGAACAAGAGAAAATGGCAGTCTAATCTTAACTGTGTTTTTCCGCGTGTGAATAATAATCGTTTATAAGCAAGGGACGTGTTAACTTGTATGCAGAAAGATTCATGGATAGAATTGTGATTCTTATTATTTTGAACAATTAAAAAATTGTTGCTGTATTGATAAGGAAATAAAAACTTTTATCTTTTTCTTGATTTAAATTTTGAGAATACAGTATATGTAAAAGACTGTTTTATTGATATTGCATTTTCGACTGAGCCCTTAGACTTTTATTTTATATATATATATATATATATATATATATATATATATATATATATATATATATGCATATATATATGTATACATATATATATATATATATATATATATCTATCTATATATATATATATATATATATATATATATATATATATATATATATGTATATGAAGTAAAAGTCTCCAAGGGCTCTGTCGAAAATACAATAATATCAATAAAACACACACATTTATATATATATATATATATATATATATATATATATATATATATATATATATATATACATATATATATATATGTATATATATATATGTATGTATATATATATATATATATATATACATATATATATATATATATATATATATATATATATATATATATATATATATATATATATATATATATATATATATATATATATATGAATACACATTCGGTACAAAAAAGTTTGAAAATAAGAATGCTCCAAAGCTAGAACTAATTGTTGGTAACAGTCTTTGTGTCAACATCTTACAATGAAATTCGTCTTATTCATCTTTTTAAAATATTTGAATCTTTGACAGTTCCTTTTGGATTTTGAGTTAATTCCACTTTTCCTTCTCTATGCTCTTTATTTTCGGTTTTGCGAGTTCTTTGATAGATAAGGAGCTGCTTTTCAGAAGAAAAAATGACATTATTTTGTTATAGTTTGCTGTCGTGTGTATCCCTTCCGTAAGCTAAGCATCTAGAAATTGGATGAGTACTCCGGCCCTATAAAGATTTTTACGAGACGAATAGAAGCGAATTACTGAGAGTTGACTCATATATCCATAAGAGAGAGAGAGAGAGAGAGAGAGAGAGAGAGAGAGAGAGAGAGAGAGAGAGAGAGAGAGAGAGAGAGAGAGAGAGAGAGAGAGAGAGAAGTCTTAATATGCTTGAAGATGAAATATATGACTGGGATGGCTTATGACTTAGCATTCTTGGGAGAGAGAGAGAGAGAGAGAGAGAGAGAGAGAGAGAGAGAGAGAGAGAGAGAGAGAGAGAGAGAGAGAGAGAGATGCAAGTAAAGCGAATTATAATAAATTTAGCATGAGATACTTTTTCGTCCTCATCTTTCGAACGTCACATTCCTATTGATTCTGAAGGACAGAACGACTGTTATCAACGTATGAATCACTTGATTGTTATGCATTACACGGTCCAGATATATTTGGCGAATGGATGGGGATGATACAGGAAGGGAAACGGGATGCAGGGTTTGGGTGGGAGGGGCAGGGAACTGCATTATTTTGAGAAACAGAAGAGGATGGAGAGAGAGAGAGAGAGAGAGAGAGAGGAGAGAGAGAGAGAGAGAGAGAGAGAGAGAGAGAGAGAGAGAGTGTTCGCTAGGGAGTTTCCCTTTTTCTTTCTCTCGTCGAAGATTTTGTTAATAGAACAATTATCCTCTTTCCCAAATCTTCATTAATTAGTCTCCTACTTTCTCATTTAAAAGAAATTTGTTTTCTATTGTTTTTTTTTATGTCTGCTTTCCTTTTCGTGAATTATCAGCATTCGAGGAAATTCTTATTTATGTACATATCTAATTCTTGGAGCAATAAATTTCCTCTTTGTATGTTTTCCAGTTAAAGGATAGGAACAAATGGCATTGTTTATATCCAAAGTCGTTATAATTTTTTCCGGTGTCTTTGTTGATAATGACTAAAGTTTGTGTGCATATATGTGTATATATATTTGTTATTATTGTTGTTACTATTATTATTATTATTATTATTATTATTATTATTTGCTAAGCTACAACCCTAGTTGGAAAAGCAAGATGCTATAAGCCCAGGGGCCCCAACAGGGAAAATAACCCAGTGAGGAAAGGAAACAGGGAAAAATAAAATATTTTAAGAACAGTAACATCATTAAAATAAGTATTTCTTATATAAACTATAAAAAATTTAATAAAACCAGAGGAAGAGAAATTAGATACCATAATGTGCCGTAGTGTACCTTTAAACAAGAGAACTCTAACCCAAGACACTGGAAGACCATGGTACAGAGGCTATGGTACTACCCAAGACTAGAGAACAGTGGTTTGATTTTGGAATTAGCTGCTTACCATAGCTAAAGAGTCTCTTCTACCCTAACCAAGAGTAAAGTGGCCACTGAACAATTAAAGTGCAGTAGTTAACCCCGTGGGTGAAGAAAATTTTTTGGTAATCTCAGTGTTGTCAGGTGTATGTGGACAGAAGAGAATCTGTAAAGAATGTAACAGACTATTCGGTGTATGTGTAGGCAAAGAGAAAGTGAACCGTAACCAGAGAGAAGGATCCAATATAGTGCTGTCAGGCCAGTCAAAGGACCCCATAACTTTCTAGCGGTAGTATCTCAACGGGTGGCTGGTGCCCTGGCCAACCTACTACCTGCATGTATGTATGTATGCATAGGTGTGTTTAATTTATATCCACATCTTCTTTGATGATGTTATTGAATAATATTGAATCATCTTCCTATCCATATGAAAGGAGTCTGGAACCGAGTTGGATGTCATTGTTTTGATGGGCGTTGTTCATTTGATGTTCTTATACCATACATCACTGGATTGCTTCATCAGTAACCTTGGGAAATGTTTTCCAATTGTTGCCCTTATATTTATTAAACATATATACATGTGCATACACACACATTTATATATATATATATATATATATATATATATATATATATATATATATATATGTATATATATATATATATATATATATATATATATATATATATATACATATATATATATGTATATATATGTAAATATATATACACACACACACACACACACACATATATATATATATATATATATATATATATATATATATATATATATATATAGTCCCTGCAATTTTTTAATTAGCATCGCCTAACCACTTAGTCTTTAGCTAGATCCTAAATTTTCCACCGATCTTTTGTTTAATTGTTAACTAACATTGTATCTGTTAGAAAAAGAAAGTAGATTATACGATGAGGTACATAATGCTTCTTTATGTTCTATATAAGTAAATTCAGTAGCTCTTGAAAGTAATGTCCAAAGTATTTTTTACGTAAAACGAAATATATATGTACTTGTTGAGGAAGAGGGTGGTGGCGATGTTCAGTTTTGGATGAATATACAGTTAGGCTAAAGAGGCTGAGGACGTTAGATATGACACCTTAAGGAATAATAAATGTAGAGGCTTCTCAGATGTACGAATGGAATTTCTACTGCACTGAGTTATAGGAATTGCTTTGTAAACCCAGGGTAGTAGGTATTAGGATTAGCAAGGTCTGTCATCTATTTCTTTTTATACGTTAGGAGGTAGAACTTCAAAAGTTCAAAGTTGGAGCAAATATTTTTATGACCAGGCTGACATGAGTCTTTTTATAGTTTATATATGACATATCTGTTTTTGACGTTGATAATAGTTTAAATAGGACATATCTGTTATGACGTTGTTACTGTTTTTAGAATGATTTATTGTTAACGTGTTCTCATCATTTATTTATTTCCTTACTTCCTTTCCTCACTGGGCTATTTTTCCCTATTGGAGCCCTTGGGCTTATAGCATCTTGCTTTTCAAACTAGGGTTGTAGCTTGGCTAGTAATGATAATAATAATAACAATGGAGTGAGCATCTTCTTGATAGGTGTGAAGGTTTTTGATGGTCTTTTAAGTTTCTCATTTGCCGCTTTAAAGTAGTATTATACAGAGATATAAAGAATGTTTGTCATGGAGATGCTGAACCCCCCGAGATCTATTTTCCCAGTCCGAGGGAAAATGAGATGTGGGAGAGAAAATATATCTGGATAAGACTTATTGAAATAAGAAAACTTGTAGATATATCCCCATTAACTACGACAAAAATAAAGCTGGATCTGAATGAAAATATATTCATGGATATGAGTAAGTCTTTAGGTAATGAGTATGGCCGTAAGAATTCTAGGATAATTACACAAACTATTAACACACATGAGAACTTACTCTTTTTATACTTGAAACCATTTTACAGCCGCAATTTAATAGAACCCGACAGATGGTACTTCCCTATTACCTTATGTAATTATCAACAATTCATCTCCCCTTTTGTTGGGGATATCAGTGTTATGGACACATAAGATAACACCACAGATTTACTTACCTATTGTGTTTTGATGCCTTCCTCTGCCATAAGAGACCACATTTGGCGGTCTTGCAATCCGAGCAATAAACGTTTTTCTTGTTTATTCGATTTTCCTCAACGTCACACAAACACACACACTCACATAGGTCCTCTATCACACATTATATTAGTTTATAATGGTTTGTCTGTTATTTTTGAATTAGTTGTCTTGAAATTGTCTGTTTTGGATATGAAAAAAATATCACTGTCTTGTTTAAGGGATTATATGCTAACAAATCGTAAAACTAAAGAATGTTCAATTGGAGTCTTCAAGTTTTTTTTTTTAAATCACATGAAGTGTTGAAAACAGTTATTTCACTTTTTATAAATATATTTTATCCACACTGTTCGAACAGCACACGCAATATTTTGCGTTGCTTAGCGTATACTCGGTCTCCGTGCGAGTGAACGAGGGCAAATGCTGGGAAGTGTACAGGCTCACCGTGCTAACGTCACGGCGTTTCAATACAGACTGACTTTTTTCCCGTCACGCAACGGCTTTTTAAGAGATCTGCTTCCATCTCAAAGGAAGGATGGTTTGTGCTATGGAAGGTCATAGGAGATATTGATGCGCTTTCTTTAGAATGGCCTTTCAAATCAATATTCTTCTGTTCATTGCATTGTATGCGGTTTTATTTTATTTTCATATCATTTCTGATACATTTTGAAAAAAAAAATTGACGTTCATTATCATGAGATTATTATGAATCTTTCAATTAGTTCTGTGACATCAGAATATAGTAAATCCACAATAAGCTGAAGATTCTGTTTAAGTTCATATGCATCCATAAATAAAAAGCGACTTCTCGCTCACACACACACACACACACACACACACACACACATATATATATATATATATATATATATATATATATATATATATATTTGAATATATATATAAATGTACCTGTATATATATATATATATATATATATATATATATATATATATATATATATATATATATAGCCATCATCCGTTACTAGTCTATTGCAGAACAAAAAGGCATCAGGCATGTCCTTCCACTTGTGTCAGTTTGTGGTTTCTCTGCTAGTCCACGCCCACAGACTTTCTTGGTTCGTCAATCCATCGTCTTTTTTTTTCTCCTGCTTCTTTTGTAGTCTCTAGGGACCTATTCTGTTATTCTTAATATCCATCTATTTCCGGTCATTCCTATCATATGTCCTGCCCATGTTCATTTCTTATTCTTGCATGCTATTAGAATATCCACTACTTTAGTTTCCTCTCGTATCCATGTTGTTCTTTTTCTGTCTCAGTGTTATTACCATCATTATTTCTTTCCATAGGCCTTTGAGTTGTAACTAGCTCATGTTCTAATGAGTTAGTAAAGCTCCAAGCTTCTGATGCATAACCTAAAACTGGTAGGACCATCTCATTAAATACTTTTCATTTTAGAAAAAGGGGCATTTCACTTTTAATAATCTCATTTTGTATACAAAAATCTCCCCTCCTTTTTAACTTCGGTCTCATGTACCGGGGTAACACTTACTATCTGTCCTAAGTATGTAATTTTATTAACAATCTCTAAAGATTCGGCCATGACAACTCTTATTTGTGGTCTCTGCATTTTCGTTAAACATTATCTTAGTTTTACTCATATTCGTTTTCAGTCCTACATTTCTTTTTTCTCTGTTCAAATCTTCTATCATCTTTTGCAATTCCTTCCATTATTCACTAAACAAAATTATGTAGGTAACTATGTATATGTATATATACATATATATATATATATATATATATATACATATATATATATATATATACATATATATATATATATATATATATATGTATACAGTATATATATATATATATATATATATATATATATATATATATATATATATATATATATCTGTGCTTGATATTTGACTCGAAAACGTTATCCTTTCATTGCGTGGTAAGATCACACTCATCATGAGGCTGTGGATAGGAATTATCTAGTAAACAAAGGACAATTAAATAAAAAAAAAACTAATTGAAATAGGAGTGAAGGACGCTCAATTTAATTTTAATATTAAGATCTATAAACAAGTTTGTGAGGTGCATCAATGGGGTCTCCTTGGGGAACAAATGTTTGATGGGCATCTTTTGGTAAATCGTGCTCTCTTTATTAAACGTTATGTGGTCGACGCATTTACCATATTCAGAGCTAAAGAGCCAGTTGTATATTTTAGAGTACAATAATGACTTACAACTTCAAATTCACTTTACAAGTGAACATGAACATGATAATCATTTTATTTTATAGGTATTTTAATCTCTCGCACGGGAAATTATCCTAATACTAATATTATTTTTCGAAAGAAGACATAAATAGGTCAAGGCATAAACTTTTAAAGGTTTAAAGGCCGCTCATGAATGGCAGAGGTATGAGACAGTGACATTGCCCTATCAAGCAGGACAATGCCCAAGAGACTGATCATATGATCACCGCCCAAGCTCCCTCTCCACCCAAGCTAGGAGGGCCAGGCAATGGCTGCTGGTGTCTCAGTAAATAGACCTATAGGATCCCCCAAGCCCCCCATCCTTAGCTCACAAGGACGGCGAGGTTGCAGCGACCAAAGAAACTAACGAGTTTGAGCGGGACTCGAGCCCCAGTCTGGTAATCACCAGTCAGGGACGTTACCGCATCGGCCACCAGCAGTTATTCTTCTATATTCAAACTTAGTACCATATCCACACTATTACACTGTTGCTATACATTAACCTCTAGCTGTCAAAAAAATTTCTGCAAGGAGGGTGAGCGTTATCACAATAATTCATATCTAATCTTATTTTATTTAGAAAATGTATGTGTGTTTGTGTGTTCGAAGGTGTTTACGCTTTACATCGGTTACCTGTACTGAGAGTTCGTTTCCTTTCGTTTTCCAATGTGCACTTCATCTAAACTTCATACTAAAAAAATTTGATGCAGGCTTTATTTCTACACTATTTCAGATTCAACTACAAACCAAAATTATTCATTGATAACCTCTAAGTATCGCTCTTAAAATGATGAAAGTACTCATAGAAGTATGTGTTATTCATAAAAGTAATTGCATTAAATTCTTCATTGCATATTAATTCTGATAAATATTTTAGGGAGACAAACATAAAGGAGGAGGTTAACCTTTTAACGCGTAGATTTCAAAAGGGAAAAAAGGAATTGTTACAGCAATCCAGCTTTACTGACAGACATTTCTCTTAGCTATATAGAATGAAGATCATCATTAAATTTCTGATAGAATAGAAAAAAAATTTACCATGATAAATTGTTTGAAATTTAGTGCCGTATGAATTCCTTGTTATATTCGGCTAAGTAAACTATACTCTATGATATAGTAGGTTACATTACAAAGATAGTCTTGTTTTATAACCTCAGTTTCAAAATAGCTTCACAGAAAATTCCTGGAAGGTCTTGTTGGCAAATTTCTGTCAGATGTTCAAATTTCGTACATATTTGCGGCTGTAGTTTTAGTCATTGTCAGATAATAGTTGTAGTATATCTGACAGGTTTACAGTAACAGGTGTATTATTGTCTTTGAAGAATCACCTGAAAGGGTGTTACATACTCACACGACAAATAAACAGAGGAATACATGCCAGTTGAAATATATTTTTAAATTCTTCAAGTTAAAACTAGGCAAAATATAATTGCATAGAAATCATCGACTTTTTTTTTTTTTTTTTTTTTTTTTTTTTTTTTGACAAGGTCTTTGGCGATAGGAACCTCCTCCCAAAGTATGACAGTAAGAATTCTAAGAGTCTGTTGCAAGTAGCAGTGAGGTCTTTATGAGATCTTAAAGGGCTGTAGATCTTAAAGTAAATTAATGTGAGCATATGGTACTTTCCGAAGTTTTACATCTCCTTCAGGTGTGAATGGGATTTATCTGCCTTTGTATGGAGTATTTTTTCGATGTATTTATGTATTATATGCCTCCTTCAGTTTTATCATATTTTTTGTACCCTA
>NC_090762.1:8004722-8007222 GCF_036898095.1 Palaemon carinicauda | reverse complement strand
ATTCTTGGTCACAGTTACATAATAGCATAAGATTATTATTATCAATATTAAAAATGGACACGAGAAGACTCGTTCGTAATGAAACGAGGAATTCTGACTAAAAAGAATTTGTGATTTTCCTCAAGCTAATATTTGTACATGCGTACAATATTCTTCTTTACCTGGCATTTCTTAAAAATTACCATTTCCACTCCATCTATCTAGGTATCAAGTTAATCAATAGCTAAAGTCTCTAGCTGTGATCAGATTCGATCTAGACAATTGTCCCCCTTTCTATGCTTTACCATTAAAAAAAAAAAAAAAAAAAACTGGTTTAAAGAATTTTTTTTTTTTCCTAAAGGTTGAATTATATGTTATCAGGCTACTCTTATCCAAAGTTTTCGTAACGAATGAAAACAGAATGCGGATATTACATTGCATGATAGAATCGGGTAATAAAAGCTTAAAAAAGCCTATGATTATCCCGCAACTAAAATAAAAGCAGCAATTATTATTACGGCCTTCGCTATCGCTGTTATTGGATCTGTCCTTGCAAGTTTAAAGCGAAATTGTTTGATGAAACCCTTCCCTTCACACCCGACTCACAATCCTCCTCATTCCCCAAACGATAGTCGACATTAATGGCGTTTTTATAGGTTAGCTGATATAGGAAATTAAGTGGGGTAATTTATTTACTCCCTCTTTTCATTTCGTAGAGATTATCCCTTGCAAGAGAACTCTAATCCAAGACAATGGAAGACCATGGTACAGAGGCAATGGCACTACCCAAGACTAGAGAACAATGGTTTGATTTTGGAGTGTCCTTCTCCTAGAAGAGCTGCTTACCATAGCTAAAGAGACTCTTTTATCCCTTGCATGTTTCTTCAGATTACTAACACAATGTGATTTAGTTGTTTTTATTTATTGGTAGCTTTTAATTTTTTCTATAATTCCTATTACTGAAGGCTATCTCTTGGATATGTAAGAAAGGTACTAAGATAATCGTCCATTTTTATCGCACTAAGTAGTTTCACTACTTACATGTTATTATTCCACGTTCTTTAACCTAACCCATCCGAAGGACTAATCATAACCCATCCCAGAGGCTTAACATGTCCGAGGGGACCGAACAGAAATTGGGTTTCTGCAGTTTAGTTTTACTACATACGATGCGGAGAACTGGTATTAGCTTCTGGTAAACCTATAATCATCTCGTTGACGCATTATTTCACCTGTCTCTAATCACAATGATCTTCATTCGAGTCGCTTCTGTAATTTCATTGCGGTTATTTTTTCTCTCTCGCCTTGGACAATTATGTTACGTTGCCATTATTTTCACTAATCTTATGAGGGGATTATAATTGTCATTTAAATAGAGTTGTTGTCTAGCTTTCAAATGTTCATCATATTTGGAAAACTACAAGAGTATCAGAGACATTAATGAACTGTATGAAAAGGGTATCTTTTTCTTTTCTTGTTATCCTGTCATTGTTAATTTGCTGTTGGCGATGGTTGTATTAGTATTTACTATTACTATTTGATTTTTATTGTTATTTATACTCTTGTTATTTTCAGTCTTAGTAATAGTAATAGCATACATATGGGATACTTGGCTTAAAAATTATAACTGATGCCTTGAGTAATAGTAATAGCATACATATGGGATACTTGGCTTAAAAATTATAACTGATGCCTTGAAAATATAAAATATTAACTACTTGTCTGTTACCAGAAAAAAATTGTATGGGAAAAAATATTTGGTTGTCAAAAAAAGTAACTTTCTCTGACTTTTCCCATCTACCGTTCTGTAGTATCACTGGTTCCTTTTCTACATTTACAAAGCCAGTTCTCCTCCCCCTCCCCGGGCACTCTTCTATATCACCGTAAAGAAAGAAAATTAATCTGATTACGATTAGGAACTCGAAAATTATGATAGAATCTAGGAGTTATAGTGGAGCGAGATAATTTGACAAAATGAGGGACATTAGTTGATTTTAAGGGTGAAGGTTAATAAGTTTACCTCAAGGTCGATGGTCCCATTAGGATTGCTCTAGCTTCTTATCTTTGCTCTATTTTTTTCTCTTATCTTCACCAACCATCTTCCAATCAATCTCAACTGAAAATCAGTGCAGTAATGATACACCAATAATACCGAAAATCGTTTTTAATTATTTTATTTATGAAAAAAAAAAATGCGTTAAAAATCCTTACCCAGGTAAAATCCTGAATGTAATGTCTTGTGAGGAAATGTACAGTTAAACACAGGAGTTCCTTGCACACCTTGCTCCAAAATAGTGATCCCGAAGGTCTATAGAGGTCTATAGACCTTGGTGATCCCTGTCACACCCTTACTTCGGACGAGAAACAGATAGTGTAGGGACAATTGGCAAAGCTTATGGGCAGGGCTAAACACAAGAACTCGCCGCGCAGTAAGGGTGAGCCTAAGTGCACTTCTTCAGAGTAGGGTATTCCAGGAATGCCGGTGTCCAACTATACAAAGGGACCAAGGATTCAGCAATCT
>NC_090762.1:7989722-7994722 GCF_036898095.1 Palaemon carinicauda | reverse complement strand
TTTGCACTCTCTAGGGACCCATTCTGTTATTCATAATGGCCATCTATTATCTGTCATTCACATTATGTGTCCTTTCCATATCCATTTCTTTTTTATGTTGTTAGGATATCCTCTACTTTAGTTAGCTCTCGTATCCATGTTGCTCTTTTTTTGTCTCTTAATATTAATCTCATTATTATGTTCTAAGTCTTTAGTAAGGCTCCAAGTTAATACTGGTACGACTATCTCGTCAAATATTTTTCTTTTTAGAGGAAGTGGCATTTTAATTTTCAAGACTCATTTCGCTTACCGAAAGCTCTCTATTCCATGTCATCCTTCTTTTAATATTGGTATCATGTCCTGGGGAAACACTTACTGTGTGTCCTAAGAACGTATATTCATTAATAATCTCCAGAGGTTCGTCCATAAACCTTATTTGTTGTCTCTCTGCATACTTGTAATCCTTTTCAGTCCTACATTTCGTCTGTCTGAATTAAAATCTTTTGTCATCTTTTGCAATTCTTCCATGATTCATTAAACAGAACTATGTCATCTGCAAATCTCAAGTTGTTAAGGTATTCCCAACTATGGTAATTTCTACATTTTCCCAATATAAATGATTAAAAACTTCTTTTAGGCATGCTATGAATAATTTAGGAGAGATGGTGGTCACCCTGTTGAACTCCTTCCCCAATCGGGATTGTTGATATATATATATATATATATATATATATATATATATATATATATATATATGTATATATATATATATATATATATATATATAGAGAGAGAGAGAGAGAGAGAGAGAGAGAGAGAGAGAGAGAGAGAGAGAGAGAGAGAGAGAGAGAGAGAGAGAGAGAGGTAATAGGTTGGCCAGGGCACCAGCCATCTATTGTGATACTACCGCTCTAAGAGCTATTGGGTCCTTTGACTCGCCTGACAGTATTACATTGAACCCCTCTCTCTGGTTACGGCTTATTTTCTCCTGCCTACACATACACCGAATAGTCTGTCCTATTCTTTCCACATTCTCTTCTGTCCTCATGCACCTAACAACACTGAGATTACCAAACAATTCTTCGTTCAAAGGGTTAACTACTGCACTGTAGTTGTTGAGTGGCTACTTTCCTCTTGGTAAAAGTAGAAGAGACTCTAGCTGTGGCAAGCGGATCTTCAAGGAGAGGGACACTCCTAAATCAAACCATTGTTCTCTAGTCTTGGATAGTGCCATAGCCTCTTTACCATTGTCTTCCACTCTTTTGGGGTAGAGCTCTCTTGTTTTCTGGTACACTTGGGCACACTATTCTAACTTATTTGTCTTCCTCTTGTTATTTTTAAGTTTTTATAATTCTGACAAATTTATTTTGTCGTTGTTATTGCTCTTAAACACAGACGTAAACCAGTATCGGAAGAGAAAGTCTTAATGGAAGGCAGAGATATTAAAATAATTACAACTCCAGTAATAACCGCATGAAATTATAAAAAATTAGTGTTATTACCAAGTAAATGAACTATGTATGTTAGATTAAATTTTAGTTGCAAATGTGCGTTCATTTATGGCGTTTAGTTATTAGAGTCAACATTTCTTTAAAAAAAAATAAATTATAACCATTGTTAAGTTGTCATCTGTCGTTGTGTATGTCATTGTTTTATCTTATATATTGCTAAAAGGCAAAAAGTTTTGGATATCTTTTTTCTTTGCAGTAGTTTATATTTGCCACCATAATCAATTAAACACTACTGCCCATATGTTAGGCATTAGTGTTAAGCATACTTCTATTCTATATATACTGTACATATAAATGTATATATATATATATATATATATATATATATATATATATATATATATATATATATATATATATGTATATATATAAGTTTGTGTATGTATGTGTATATATATATATATATATATATATATATATATATAAGTTTATGTGTATGTATGTGTATATATATATATATACACAGTATATATATACATATGTTTATATATATATATATATATATATATTTATATATATATATATATATATATTTATATATATATATATATATATATATATATATATATATATATATTACCCGTAATTTTTTTCTTCTAACGAGTGGTAGTAAACCCTTGACATTCAATTTGATGGTCACAATATCCGAGTTTCTTTTTCATACACAGATAGAGCTATTGTTATGTGGCATCCTGTGACGTTATCCATATGCCCCAGCGTTTCTCAATTTAAAGACACCTTATTTTCGGCCAGGGTCAAGATAATAATCTACTGAAACGTGTCACTTTTACTTTTCCATCTAACCCACCCACAAGACGCCTTTCCCTTTTCAATAATACTCCATAGAATTATGTGGGACGGGGCATTTTTACTTGGTCAAAAGGTATTCACAGAACACATTGACTTTTTTCTTATAGATTAAAAAACTACCTTGAGCATTTCCTTCAAGTCTAAAGAAATATAAGAAGAAAGACTTCTCCACCTTTAATGCGGCTGCTATTTGTGGACCAGGTGAACCTTCAGAGAAATGACTGATGTCTTCCGATCACTAAAATTCCTCAGACTTTACTCGGAGCCGTTCTTTTGTTTTCAGTCAGTCTTAATGCTTAGTTCGGAATGTATTTTTTATTGAATAGATGACCTATTCTGTAATAGATGTTCGATGTAGGCAGTGATTACTTTTTTTACTTGGATGAATATATATATATATATATATATATATATATATATATATATATATATATATATATATATATATATATATATACATATATATATATATATATATATATATATATATATACAGTATATATATTTATATACATTTATGTACATATATATGCATATGTATATGCGTGTATGTGTATATATGTATATGTGTATAGTGCGTATGAGTTATACGTAGGCTATATGTATGTATGTAAATATATATATATATATATATATATATATATATATATATATATATGTTTATATATGTATATATACAGTATATATATATATATATATATATATATATATATATATATATATATATGTATATATATATATATATATATATATATATATATTTACATACATACATATACGTGTAACTCATACACAGTATACACATATACATATACACACATACACATATACATATGTATATATATATACTGTATATATATACTGTATGTATATATATACAGTAAATATATATATATATATATGTATATATATACAGTATATATATGTATATATATACAGTATATATATGTATATATACAGTATATATATATATATATATATATATATATATATATATATATACATATATATATATATATATATATATATATATATATATATATATATATATATATATTTTCATCCAAGTAAAAAAAGTAAGCACTGCCTACATGGAACATCTTTATTATTATTATTATTATTATTATTATTATTATTATTATTATTATTATTGTTGTTGTTGTTATTATTATTACTAGCTAGCTACAACTCTAGTTGGAAAAGCAAGATGTTATAAGCACAAGGGCTCCAATAGGGAAAAATAGCCCAGTGAGGAAAGGAAATAAGGAAATAAATAAGTGATGAGAACAAGTTAACAATAAATCATTCTAAAACAGTAACAACATCAAAACAGATATGTCTATACAAAGTATTTAACAATGTCAAAAACAGATATGTCATATATACACTATATAAAAAGACTCATGTCAGCCTAGTCTACATAAAAACATTTGCTCCAACTTTGAACTTTTGAAGTTCTACTGATTCAACTACCCGATTAGGAAGATCATTCCACAGCTTAGTAACAGCTGGAATAAAACTTCTAGAATACTGTCTAGTATTGAGCCTCATGATGGAGAAGGCCTGGCTATTAGAATTAACTGCCTGCCTAGTATTACGAACAGGATAGAATTGTCCAGGGAGATCTGAATGTAAAGGATGGTCAGAGTTATGAAAAATCTTATGCAACATGCATAATGAACTAATGGAACGACGGTGCCAAAGATTAATATCTAGATCAGGAATAAGAAATTTAATAGACCGTAAGTTTCTGTCCAACAAATTAAGATGAGAATCAACAGCTGACCACCAGACAGTAGAACAATACTCAAAACAAGGTAGAATGAAAGAACTAAAACACTTCTTCAGAATAGATTGATCACCGAAAATCTTAAAAGACTCTTAATAAGCCAATTTTTTTTTTTTTGCAATTGAAGAAGACACTGACCTAACGTGTTTCTCAAATGTATATTTGCTGTCGAGAATCACACCTAAAATTTTAAAAGTCATACAAATTTAAAGAAACATTATCAATACAGAGATCCGGATGTTGAGGAGCCACCGTCCTTGACCTACTTACAATTATACTTTGAGTTTTGTTAGGATTCAGCTTCATACCCTATAATTTGCACCATGCACTAATTTTAGCTAAATCTCTATTAAGGGATTCACCAACCCCAGATCTATATTCTGGGGATGGAATTGATGTAAAGAGAGTAGCATCATCTGCATATGCAACAAGCTTGCTTTCTAGGCCAAACCACATGTCATGTGTATATAGTATGAAAAGTAATGGGCCAAGAACACTACCCTGTGGAACACCGGATATCACATCCCTATACTCACTATGGTGCCCATCAATAACAACTCTTTGAGATCTATTACTTATAAAATCAACAATAATGCTAAGAAACGACCCACCCACTCCCAACTGTTTGAGTTTGAAAATAAGGGCCTCATGATTAACACGATCAAAGGCAGCACTAAAATCAAGGCCAATCATACGAACTTCCTAACCACAATCAAGGGATTTCTGTACAGCATTGGAGATTGTAAGAAGGGCATCACGTGCTCCAAGGTCTTTACGAAAACCAAATTGCAAACTAGGGAATAGATGATTACTTTTATAGAATAGGTCATCTATTCAATAAAAAATAGATTCTGAACTTAGCATTAAAACTGATTGAAAACAAAAGAACGGCTCCGAGTAAAGTCAAAGGA
>NC_090762.1:7964722-7984722 GCF_036898095.1 Palaemon carinicauda | reverse complement strand
AGAGGGGAACTCAATACTAGTTTAACATTTTTATTACATTGTCGTCTGCTTTTCCACAACAGTCGGAGCCTCGAGGCCAAGAGCTAACAGCATCTCCCTGTTTTTTTTATTGTGCTACTGTTGGTCTTTTTAGTGAGTAGTCGGTCGACTGTATTATGCCTCAGATATAGTGGGAAAAATGTCATGGAAATATCAATCTCATTTCAAAAAGATTTTTGTATATGTGTATTTATGTAGAGTATTTATAATTTCATATTCATGCATCTCTTCTATGCCGTTGCTGTGAGAAATTCGTATTCCTTTACTCTCATTGATTTCTTTTTTTGATGAAGTATTCATTCATGAACTTTATTCCAGCTTTCATATTTATATGTTTTTTAAAATTCAATGTAGTTCTGAAGTACCCCTTGGGTTACAATTCCATAAACCATTCCATCTCCTCGTAAACCAACGATTGATTATTTTATTTTCATTTTTTTTTTTTTTTTTGCAGAACTTTTTTGGACAAAGATATATTTTTTTTTCTTTTTTTCTGCAAATTGATGAAGATAGCTGATTTGAGAGTAATCATTGAAATTTTTATGAATGAAGTTCTCATTTTCTGCCGATCATACTGTAGCATTATCTGCTCTTTATAAACCACGAACATATTATTGAATGTTATTTTTGTCATCTGTACAAACCACTGGATTGCAGGCTGCTGTCTAGATTAAGCTAACCCCTCACCTCATCCTGCAAATTGCAGCAAGTTGACAGTAATTATTGTTTTGCAATATTTTTGATTCCCGTTAAAATTCGGTAATGGTGCTTTTATCTCCAGCGTTTCGAATAAGATTCTAGAATTCTTTGGCGCAACCTATTGCCTGATATATATCTTAATTGCAATAAATATTTTTTACTCATATAGCATCCAGCCTTTCATATTTGTGTTTGCTTTGTTTAGGACATTCTCAGATTCAGAAACATGCATTTTCTGCAAAGGTTTTCCCTTACGTAAGAGAGGCGTGGTCTCAAGATTTCAGCCATGTCCTCAAGGGCATTTTTTGTTTTAAATTAATTTTGATAATATTTTGGTTTGCATTGTTACAAGGACAAGGTAGGAAATGGAATGAAGGATGTGACAGATAATCGAAAGATTTCTATTAAGATTGGAATAACAACGATCAGCGTTGCATGACGAGGCCCTTGAGCCTGCATTGCTCTGTGGTTCGAAAGGTTATTAGGCAAGTAGTGGAACATGAAGGTATTTTGAAGTCTCCAGTGAGATAGGGCTGAGAGAATTTAAAGATTTTCGTGTATCGGAGAAATTCGGGCCATAAGATTAACTGTTGAAGGATCTCATTCATTTGCGACTATACTTGTCGATAATGAAAGAAGGTACTGGAATTTTCTGTCATATTCCACGCATATATTATACACATATGAGAAAGACCATGGGATGTAGCCATAGTCTAGAAAGCCATGCTGAAAAGAGTCCTCCCAAATATGTACTTATTACAGATTAACTTGGTCGTTTAGTTTCCTCAAGAAATTGTTACCCTTATTTGGTGTTACAAAATCGTTACTTAGCACCTCTTGGTTTCTCTCCTACTCTGTTATGATTTGATGTTCCATATCAATGGAAATTTAATTTTGTACTGAATGCTCTTTTCCAAAATAACAAATAAGGAAGTTATTTTTGACATTTGGATGGCTATGATGATAATTTTTTATTTTATTTTTTATTTTTTTTTAGATTAAGTGGGCAATGTATAAGTTTATCGTGTACTGATTATTATCATTGCATGTGATATTGGACAATATCTTCACAGATTGAATACATTTTGCTGTGCAGGCTTGGAAACTTGCAGAATGTCTTAAGAGTTTTGTTCAAGTGTAAGATAATGAAGTTATCAGGTATATGTTTACTTGTTGTTAAGAATGCTTACTTTAATCCCAGTTGGGAGGGCTGATGATTTAGACTAAATTTACTAGATTATTAAACTTGCATTTTACCTCTTGAAATATTAGCTAATCATTCCTCCGGGAATTATATGTGAAAATAACCCCCCCCCCCCCCCGCCCGAGACAACATTTACCTATCAAAAAAAAAAAAAAAAAAAAAGTTATTACTGAAATCTTCATTAGAATTATCGGCTGGTTGAAATTCAGTTTCTTTATATGCTTTATTCCCTGTTTATTTGACTGTATAGCTGTTCAGATTTCAGCAATCGCTATGATTTCTGTTATCTTGTTTTCTAAGAACTAAACAAGTCACATGAGAAGAGCTGAATTTTATGACTAATTAATTTTGATATAATTATATTCTATATATTTACTCATAATTGCGTCTTATAATGGGGTCACTCTCTATTGATATGACTTATCATAACTTACCCCAACATATCATTGTGAGCAGAAAGCCGTTCCTCCAAACTGACATGATTTACAATATAATCCATCAACATGTTATTTCTGTTATTGTTACCAAGGTGATAAGCAGAGTACGTTTTCAATGAATTTCTAGTCAACTTAGAGAGAACGGAGGCTCTGGCAGACTAAAGTATATACCATACCCAGGTTTTGCTTTTATAAACAATTCTTCTTCTTCTTCGTGTTATTGTTATCATCATCATCATCCTCATTATTATTATTATTATTATTATTATTATTATTATTATTATTATTATTATTATTATTATTATTTGTTTTATTTTTGTTTGAGCCTGGTGTGATGATAAGGATTTAAGCAGTTGCAATTGGGAACAATGAAAGACGTTGAAATCCAGTCGGGGTCCAGAAAAGTTAAAATGTTAAGAGCTCCATGAAAATGTATTTATTTGCCTTGCAGTGAAAATATGTTCTGAATGAATGAATAAATATTATGATTAATTAAATTTGAATATTTTATCAAGCAGATTTGTCATATATACCCGAGACTTAAATTCGCCTTGAAGTAAAATTTCTGTCCAGTTGTATAACTTCCGATGCACTGAGCAGAGATACATCAATATTCGATGAGCAGGAATGCGGTTATTAAGTCAATTTTAAGTAAGTACAGGGATTTGAGGTAGGGTAAAGTATTCTAATTAGCTATGTTTGATGCGCTCATTCTGTATTCAAACTTCCTTACAGATTAAGACTCTAAGAAATTATTTCAGACTACATCTTTCTCCCTTTTTCTAAACCTTAATTTGTTTAATGTTCCATTCATTAATTTACAAATTTACGAAACAGTATTAATTAAAAAGGTCTCACACTACTAGGAGCTTGGGCCAGGCTTAAGCTGTAACTTACAGTCCCATTCTCTGGACTTTGTATTGATACGCGATATAGAATTTTTTTTTTTTTTTTTTTTTTTTTTTTTTAGCAGAACTAACTTTTTGAGTTCGTTTTGTATCATTTCTTCTCTTCGGGAAACCGCCGGATACTCGTATGATCTTGGTTATCAGGATGATGAAGACGAAAATGTAATGACAATGATGAAGGCGAAAATGTAATGTTTGCTGACAAAATTTTCCAAACGAAATTTTAAAGGGAAGCCGGGATAATTTTAGATGTAAGAAATTGTTCTAAAAAGTTATTTGTCATTGGGCTAATAGGAAATTAGATTTTCTTGGAATGTTTTTAAGTTAAAACTTGACTAGAAAAATATTACTGGGATTCAATTCCATGGGTAAAAAGATTATATAGGGAGGCAGGGATCTCATTTCCGTTTTTTCACACGCCACCCCTTTAAATGGAAACTGCTCTGGGGCGATTTTCTTTATATTGACTTGGACGTGACATCCATACTTACTGACTTTTTATACTTACAACAAAAACAGAAATAAAAACTAGGAAAGATTGACAGGGTTTGATATAATGAATTAGGAGATGAGTAACATGGTGCTTATATCTTTTGTAAAAATATAAGCAGTCGAGTTAAGTGTATATAATGCAAGAATTGAAAGCAAATAATTGTTTCCAGTAAGTTCAAAATGTCACACTGAATTCATTTTCTCCAGTAACTACATATGCCAGTTTTAGGATGTAGTGTTTTATTCCTATAGAGAAGTCGTGGTAGTAAAGATTACCGAGATGATAGGAGTGTCACGACTGAGATGGTGTGGGCACATGTTAAGGATGGATGGTGGGGAGGGAGTGAAGAAGGCTTTGGAGGAACCTGTTAGGGGAAGAAGATCAAGAGGGAGGCAGAGAATTAGATATCGAGATAAGGTGAAGGATGCTATGGAGAGAAGGCATTGGAGAGGGTGCATCAGGCAACCGACCCTTTAATGTAGGGATAACGGTTGGGAAGAAGTTTTATTCCTTAAGAGAATAATAGTTTTATATGGGAAAATGAAACCGCCATTGCAACAGAAATAATGCATTTCTAAATAAATGAAGCACATACTTTTCGCTTAACAATAATTACACTGCATACCCCTTCATAGAACAAATGGCATCGAATAATCTGCTAAGTTCGTAATCCAGTTGTTTTGCATAATTTCTGCATTTACCAGGTAACAATTCGACACCACCTCTTGCGTTCAACATTCAAATATTGGATAATCTAGATTTGTAAACTGTATGAATTTTATCCCCTAGCAGCTCTCAACAGAATAACACTGAGCACCTTTTATCGTATGTACACACAAACACACACACACACACATATATATATATATATATATATATATATATATATATATATATATATATATATATATATACATACATACACATATACAGTATAATATATATATGTGTGTATATGTAAGCTATATTAGTGGTAGGTTTAGAATAAACCCTGTCACTGTGTATCTTCAAAACTAGAAATAATTTTCTTCACTTGATCAGTCGTGAAAGAAAATGCTAGCAATGACCAACAAATTGCTGTACAATCAATAACCCCTCAAGTCTAAACAAGTAACGTAAATGCGCTTAATTTAATCTTTTTCAGAAATATCCTGTTAACATCACATTAATGCAGTCGTAACCCATATACCTTTTAATAATACTCACGGGGCATTAACTTGATTATATGATGTATTGTTGTTTTTTCTTGATTTATAGTTACTGTAAATTATCACCATTTTTCTCATCAGAAATACTTCTCTAAGATAACACAAGGACACATCATTCATGAATAACTGGCACCTTACATTCTCAGTCAATGGTATCCATTTACTATAGGTACCCAAGAAGGAAAGTGATTAGACTGACTTCCATACCATTGAAACGTACATGTTACTAAAACAAATCCACTTATTATGGACTAGGTGTATATTACAGGAGGTTTAATAAAGGATATGCCTGTGATATTAGAAAAAACTATGATAGAAAAAGGAATGATCTAAAGTATGGACAGAAGATTATGCACCTAGTAATATAATATATTCTGATAAAACTTTTGTTCTAGAAGTAAATTCATGGCAGTTTCTGATGATGGAAGGCAAACTCGAGGTTTCAAAGTTTCCAAGCTGACAAAGTTTTGGTACTTTTGGGAACGTATATTAAACAACATGCTTTAGTGACCAACCATTGTAAATTAGACCAATAATCATTGGGATACTAAAGAACTGATAACCTAAAGGTTGATAAAAAAAGAAAAGAAAAAAAAGTGGGATGTTTACCATAATCTTACAGGGTGATAACTGCCATACACATAAGAAAGACAGGACTTTTTTTCTGTTCTTGTTAATTCACTTGTTATCTGGTAATGACAGTAATACGGTCAGAAAAGGTAAATAACCAAAGATTAAACAAAGATGCCATAGATAACACGTAGACTTCAGTGGAATTAGTAAGATTACTTTCACAGATAAATATTGATAGAAATATTGCTTTAATGTACTATGAGGTATGTGCGTGTAATGTGGTCTTGGAGGACTAATCAAATACTGAGGCATTCAGTGAAGAACGTTTTTATGAAGCATACTGTGAACAAACTGAAAATGGCAGTGATTACTTTGGAACATTAAATCAAAGATAACCCTAGATTACCTGCATTTAACAATCATAGATCTTACAAATAAAAAATGCAATTCCACTATATGGTGACCCAAATATCATGAGAGGGTAATGAAAAGTTAAGGTGCTGTTTAATTTGAAGAAAATTTTCACGAGAAAAAGTCTTCCTATATTCTTCATATCATTCCATTACCTTTCGTAATTTAAGGTCCATTTCAGCTACCTTTAGCTTTGTTTCATCACAATCACTTGACAATGTCAAATAAATATCTATCTAGGAAAAATAACTTTTCTATCATTTGATATTATAGTATTAGAATGTACTGAAAGAGGGCACCAGAAACTGGCTGAATATTACAGAAATGTAAAATATTTTATTTTAAGTATTAAGTCTTCATATCCATATTCATATAAAAGATGAATTTGTACCTTATATAGCTGCCAACTATTTTTTAATCGACTAGTTAGTAAGACCTAGAACCTATATTTTCTGTTACACTCCTCAGCTCATGATTATGAATAACAGTATCTTTGATAATTTACAAAAATGAACCAATTAAATAGCTTTTACATACAGTAAAAGTTGTATTAGAAATACAAAATATAAAGCTTTTCTGATGATAAATTCTATTATTATACATATAATAAACAATTGGAAAATCTTTGATTTTTTCAAGGAATTGAGACATTAAAGATCCTTACTTTTATTACGACAATTTCTCGCCTTGAGCTTATTAAAAATTCTTCCAAGGTCTTGAAAGCATTAATGAAATTATATTCCATATATTTACAAGCATATAGTGAAAATAGCGTCATGCAGCAATTCTTATATACAGTAACTTCAACCAATCTTCAGCCTTTGATGTCTTCGGGTAAATAAGCACTTGGTACGGTACTCAAAAGCCAGAGTCCCAAATGTATGTTATATCAAGAGACAGTCTTTGATAGTGGTCGGGCTTGAATATAAATTGAAAAATTTTCAATGCTGAATGTAAATTGAAACATTTTCAATGCTGAATGTAAATTGAAACATTTTCAATGCTGAATGTAAATTGAAAAATTTTCAATGCTGAATGTAAATTGAAAAATTTTCAATGCTGAATGTAAATTGAACAATTTTCAATGCTGGACTCCTTAATACATTTAGTTTCATTATACCTTGACACACATCAATATCAACCATAAAATTTAGTCACATTGATCATTTCATTCAATATATGGAAGAATAACAGTTACCTCCAGATACATCAAAGGATAACACCAAGTAGTTATGGCACTCTTATACAACCATTTCATAGTTAAATACATTGAAAGGTAACATGGCAGTGATACACGCACTCCTATTTTGCAGGATAAATTACAGTCAGGGTTTTTTTTCATTTAATCCAACGGAATCATTATCATTTTGCAATTTTGTAAAATTAGGCCTTCTGGGTATTAATATTAAATTCATAATTTAAAATGAGTACTGACTTTGGTTACAACCAAGGTCTATATATGTACAGTTGGTTTCAAAAATTCTCGGACACAATATCACAGACTACATATGATGATGTGTACCGGAATTCATGGAGGCAACTGTACATATATAGACCTTGGTTACAACCATAATTTTCAAAAGGCAAACCTTCGTGGTCATATCAAAACTTTAGCCTTAATTAATTTTTACTCTAGATTATTACATTGTATAATGAGAGTGCATTCGAGGTAGTGCTTCAGCACCTGTAGCTAATTGTTGAAAAACATTTGTAAAGATGAGTAGATTTTATGTCGGCTGCAATTACGATGTCAAAATTAACAAACATTTTCGTTCATTTTAGAGCAAAATTATAAGAAAATAGAGTAGATTATTATTATGATCCACTGATTAGTTTTACATTCTTCCAATCAACTGTAATCAGGATACTTCAGCCAACATAAATTTTAATGTAAAAAAAATTGAAAGCTTAATTTTACATTGCCTCTTTTATTTCTTTGTCATCACAATAGCATTTGGTAAAGCACATAGAACACATATAAAGTAACTTTGATATAGTTGCACATAGTAAGTTTGAAATGGCTGCACAAAATATAATGGTTTGTCGCAATACTTATTAAAGGTCTTGGCACAATCACATGTTAATCAATACTATAGCGTACACAAAAAGAGATCAGGTGACAGTAGTCACAAAATTACATTGATAAAACTCAGGTCATAGAGAACTAGATAATTATCCATCCTAAGCTCATAAGTCTATGACTATGTAACCGAATAGGAACTGTAGATTTCTATGTTACAGGAATATAATATACCATATCTAGAAAATAGGTCAATATCACCCACAACTGACGTAGCTGCAAAATATTTCCAGCAGATATAAATTTGTCTGGCAGTCATCTATCTGGAAATAATATGCGTCTGTGCCAAGCTTAAGGAGAAGTTTTAGATTTCTATTAAAACCTACGTAAAAACATATGACCGCAATAGAACATAGATGGCGCTGCATGCGTGGTGTGACACCTTGTCATAATGTAGTGACGCATCTATGGCTCCCTTAATCTATGGTAAAAACCAGTGATCAGGTTTTTCAAGAAATTACCAAAATGGCAGTTAAACTGTCAGAGTATATTAGGCATCTTTGGTAGCTCGAGATATGGCCTATTTTGAGTTACATAAATTTCTCTTTTATTACAATATTCATTTGGTTATTACTGTCTACATATAAAATTATATACTGTAATTGATTCATGGAATGCATCGTTTTGATTGTCTTGGTATAAAATTCTGCAGAAAAATCCATTGTAAACTTTTACAAAATATATATAATTTTTAATTTCTATTGAAGTTTATTAAAAAAGATGAAGCAAATTTTTTGACCTGCTGTTATTTACAGTCTTGCTATTTACTAAAAAAAATTTAGCAAATTAGAAATCTGGCAGAACACCTACATCTGCCAACATTTCTGTAGCACTAGATCTTAAATGAAATTAATAATCCTTTGTAAGAAAATGAGGCATAAGAGCCATAATCGTTTAAAAGAAGCAAGGAATACCAACCACATCTGATGATGGCCAACCGAGATAACCAGTTTGAATTTGAACACACCCAATAAATTTAAAAAAAGGGACGAAAACTATGAAACTTATATTGATTAATCAACTACTGGTTTCCCTTCTCTCATCCTCCTGAGTTTTTCCCTGAGTATTTCCATCTTGAGGTTGTGCTCTTGTTGCTCCATGTGTTGCTGCTGTTGTCGCAGAGACAACTCTGCCTCCAGGACACGCATCCTCATAGCACCTTCCTGGCGTAGCTGCTGTAGTCTATGCCTGGTGATGGAAGAAATTAATTAAGCTAAAGTAATTATGTAGGTTAGATTAGGTTACTTTGCTTGGAATTAGAAATAAAATTTGCTTAGAATTAGAAATAAATTGACTAGCAAATAAATAAATCTATATATATATATATATATATATATATATATATATATATATATATATATATATATATATATATAATATATATATATATATCTATATTTATATTTATATATATAATGTCGGTCAGAGAAATTCTTTATTCATATTTATCCCTTTAACAGGTCAGTTGATAAAGAACAATTTATATTATAGATAAACAGAAGTTTCTACATAACCGCAATGAACAAAGATATATCTATTGGTATAAATATCTAATATTATTATCCCTTTGATCTGTCATTAATATTGAATGTATTTCAATTGATATGAATGCTGATAATAAGAATAACAGTAATAATTTTTTTTCAATAATCTTTTACTCGAGACTTAAGTTTGGCTTTGCATTGTCCATATATTATCATTGTTATCATTATTACCGACCCCAATATTATATCAATCACCTAGTTACTTTTAACGGCATATTCATGAATGCTATGATTATTCTATACCCAAAAGGAGAATATACGGATATAACATTTAGGCAGGACATTATTTCTTAGCGTGCATTAAGAGAATGACATTGCAAAATACAATCTCCCCCTCTATTTGGCTTAAGTGAGGGTGCGGAACGCCCCTAGGATCTGGTTGCTTGAAAGGGGGGAGGAGAGGACCACATGAGATAGGAGAGGGTGGGGAGGGGAAGTAGTGGCACCAAAATCAGGGAGGCGAAAGACAACCCCTACCCTCATCCCTTCCACTAGAAACCCCTTGGGGACAAAAGGGGACTTCGATATACACGCTCACGAAAGGGAGGTGTTCTGTCAAACCACCCTCCCCCCGAGCATTTCCCCTTCCCCCTCCTCCCCTTCCCCTCACTTCCATCATGCTCAAATGGTGGGGAATTTTGGAGGGGATAAGCCACTGCCGTAATCCCCCCACGTCAAATGACTTCCATAAACAAGTCTTGTGAGGGATACTTGGTAATGAGAACACCGAAATTACATTCATAAACAATTCAGGTTTTGCAGAAATGCACGAAGAGGAAGAGAGAGATGCACGCGCATGCGCTTACGCACACACAAACGGGATGGGGGTCAGAGTAATAATAATAACAATGGTAGTAAGGTAGCAGTAGTATTAGTAGTGGTGCATTAGGTTTTAATGGCAGTATTGGACATCCGTCATCAAGAATTCAATAGTAATACAAATTTCCATGAATTATTTAATATTATTGCCATTATATTTGCCGCTATTTTTTTATATTTTTATCTATAAACATCGCAAATCATGAAATCTTTAAGAGAAATATTAAGATCAAATGATTAAATAGAAATTACTCTTGTCTTTCACAATCTCGGCTTTAAGTAGCTTTGAACAACCATTATTAGTATAATATCCGTCACATTAAAAATAAATTAATTGCCTCTTTTTCCAGTAACATACCACTTTAAAGATACAGGTGTTCTCAGTATATGCATTATATTATGTAAATGTATAATAAAGATTATCATTGGATTTATCTTAGTTTTTTTTTTTTTTTTGGGGGGGGGGGGGTAGGGGTCATTGTTATGCGGTTACTGATGCCGGTAAATGCACCAAGTGAATAACCGCTATAATTTTGACATTATTTTTCCGTACTTATATACCTATCAGCTAATGCCATTGTTCATCAAATATGTCCTCTAAACACACAAAAATTTGTTTGGGTATAATCTTTAAATGCTGTTATCTTATATTACCCAACGAGTTCAAGTTATTTAATAAATGCATTTGGTACCACAATTTCATTAGTTATCCGGGGTTACATAACCGTCCATCATCCAAATATAATTTGCTATCTTCCGTGATATTTCATAACCATAGCTTTCATTGCAAAAGACATGTTTTATTACCACCGTACTTTAATAATCATATTAACAAACACTGGGTCTTAAAGTAAAAATGAATTCTGATGCTGTGGGTACCGTCTCCTATACAAACGAATTAATCTTTATGAGGTAAAGGTCGTATAATATAAGTAAATTGCCTACATTAAGATTTTTACTTCAACTACTGCAACAACTACTACTATTGTGTATTTCACCTACAAAGATCGAATAATTACTACGACTACTATTGTGTATTTCAAATACAAAGATACAACTACTACTATTATTGTGTATTCCGCCTATAAAGATAAAATTAGTTGCATGATAAAATAATAACGTGTAGTTTACTATTCAAACCACATGTACATTAAGAGTAAATTGCACACATGCGCACAGAATTTTACCAATCCATATCACCTATTTGTTGTCTAACTTACTGGTGGATTTCTCGTTCTCTCTTATTCTGAATCGCATGTCTATCTGTCGGAGAACCAATTTCGATCTTATTCCCGTTTTTCCTGGCTTTTCTCCGGTGGTGGTTCGGTGACCAGTAAGAGTCGTCCTCGTCCGAAGAGACGTTGTCGTATTTATGCTTGACGCCTGGAGAGCTGCTACCCGAGTGTAGTTGCGCTTCTACCGGTAGGGGCAGACCCCGATCCAACGCTGATCCTAAAAGAGTGAAAAATAACTAACATGTCTATCTAAAATTGTATACACAATGTATATTATTATTATTATTATTAGCTAAGCTACAACACTAGTTAGAAAAGCAGGATGCTATAACCCCAAGGCCTCCAACAGGGAAAAATAGCCCAGTGCGGGAGGGAAACGAGAATATATGTTAACCACAAGAGAATTAATGAATTCATTAAATAAAATATTTTAAGAACATTAATAACATTAAAAGACATCTTTCATATATAAACTATAAAAACTTGAAAAAAAAAAAAAAAAAACAGGAAGAGTAATAAGATCGAATAGTGTGCCCGAGTATACCCTCAAGCAAGAGAACTTTATTCCAACACGGTGAAAGGCCTTAGTCTAAAGATGTAATTAGATATATGTCATATAGATATTTCTAACATATGGTATAAAAACGAGGATAAATTTCAATTTAAATTCTCAATTATTTAGTACATGCAAGGTGTGTATACTCTGGCACTAATAGCAAAAGGGATTATATGCTGACCTCAGGACTTTTATGGTGGTCAACTACTCTTACACTATGTCTTGAAACTCCTCTGATTGAATGATAAAATTATACTTTAGGTATAATCAAATGGAGAAGAATAGAAATGACCATGGTACAGCTCTGCAAATTACTGTGATTATGCCTTGATGAATACACATATAAGTCCAAAGTCTCTGATAGAAGTGTTGCCATTCGGTAAGGTTGAAATATACATTCCCCCAAAAATATCAGAAAAAAATATGGAAGTCAGTAGTTTGATTTAAAGGGGAAATGCTAATTTACCTTTTTTTTTTGTGAAAAACAAAATAAGGAATGAATGAGTGAAATGGGACAACCGAAATTAAATCTTATACAGAATTCTGGATGCTCTACCCAGACTACCAAAGGGCAGTGAATGTCCTTTCTGGTCGCAGTGCCGGGTGTTATGGCCCTAATTTTATGATACAGATTTTCAAGACACTCAAAGAAAAACTGTTCCTTTAACAAGGTTACAAACAACAACAATAATTACCATATCGTTCAGGCGAAGGAGACCTGCTGTAGGACTCCTCTTGCTTGATCACTTTTCCATGAACCTTCTTTTGTCTTGTCCTTAACCTCAAGGCTGAAGAAGGTCCTGTATCCTGCGTAGGCGGGGGAGGATAGGGCTCGAGGGGCAAAACAGGAGTGATTTCTCCGGCGCTGTACGCTTCGTGTTCCCGTTTAATAACGGTCAAGAGTGGCGTCAGAAGGCTGCTGGGATGTCTCTCTCCTTCAGGGGCGATTGGTTTAGGGGGTGACATTACAGTCTCACATGTCGAAGTGGAAGATTCACCCTCGCAGTCTACCCCTCCGGTCATTTTCGAGGGAGAGCGATCCTGGTTTGATATAGAATAACAAGTAGTGAGAAAAAAACACTTCAAGAATGATTGAAACCACGCAAATTTATTGAGTTTGAGAGTACAGATATGAGAATGCTGAGATGGATTATGGGAATATCACTGCTTGAAAGGTTGGAAAATTATGAAATAAGAAGAATGGCAGGTATAGTAAAGATTGCAGAGATGATAAGTGTCACGAATGAGATGGTGTGGGCATGTGTTTAGAATGGATGGTGGGGAGGGAGTAAGGAGGACATGGGAGGAACATGTTAGCCTAACACTGTTAGGGGGAGTAGATCAAGAGGGAGGCAGAGAATTAGACGACGAGATAAGGTGAAGAATGATATGTAGAGAGAAGAGGTTTGGTGGAAGAGGATGCCTTTCATAGAAGGCATTGGAGAAGGCGCATCCGGCAACCGACCCCTTAATGCAGGGAAGAAGATAACTTTATTGAGCGATTAACTAGATTATATTAAGAAGTGCAAACACGACCAATGTAAACTCATGTGATTATTATTCACATCGCTACCTACAAGAAGTTTCCAACTCCTAATAGTCAGATACTATAGCTTTGTGATTTGTTCTCTCCTTTTTATCACTAGTTTTTATGCGAGTATTCCATCTATACGAGATATATTCTACTGCATGCGCATCCCTACGTAATCTCTAACCAGTTTCAAAGTTAGCGAAAATCTGGCAAAAACTGAACGATCGTAATGCTTGATTCAGTCAACTTCATTGCATTCAGTTCATTAGTTGCATATATGTTAGGAATGCAGTTTGTGACAACGTGGCACATATATGAGCATAGTAGTATCCGTCAAATAAAGGGAATTTTTTTTTAATGATATTCAGCTGCTGTATGTCACGGATGATATAACCATACTCTCACAATGCCAAAACACAGGCGCATAATGTGCGTATATGAAAGCATAGCTACGCTATGAAATCATGCACGGCTAAACGGGCATGAACCACTTTTGTCCTTTTCATATTCTGACCCTTCTACTGTTTGTGTAACGCCCGTATATTAGATGTAATAGTCTTTCAGTCCACAAAAAGTACGTTTTCAATCTGTACATGTACACAGCGTGTACATTTAGTTTACAGTACACTCACACTCTCTCTCGCAAAGCATCCTGCTGAATTCCGTCAAATTAAATAAAACCGGAAAATAAACTTTTTTTGTTTTTATAAATGCACAAACTATGAAAACCCAAACTCCCATAAATAAACCCCGAAATTAAAAACTCGGGGAAAAAGCCATTTCCGAAGTGGAGGCTCATAAAGAAGAATTTCAAATTACATTATAATATAAAAAAGCCAACAACATATATTCGAATGCCAGTGATGTTTATTGCGTTGAGTATTGAACAGCATAATGAATGTTGTGCAGTGGTCCTTACTATTGCTCGCTCTCTCTCTCTCTCTCTCTCTCTCTCTCTCTCTCTCTCTCTCTCTCTCTCTCTCTCAGTTCTGTCCGGCAAAGCACCCGAAATGTATTTCAAACCTATAAAGCCATACGTCATATTTAAAGAATCACATTAAAATTTTCACTTTAAGGGGGAAAATGGAGGCTTATGAGATCAAGTGACCAAACCAATCCTGTCAGTTACTATAATGGGAATGGAAACAAGAGACAAAGGACTATAACATCGAGGTTAAGTATCAATAGGATGGCTCGATTGAGTGACTGATTTGCTTTTCCTCTTACCCTTAAGCTTTGGATGCGGTAGAATTTTTTTTTAACTGTTACCATCAAGCTCTGGATATATTTTTAATCTGACCGCCATGGTTTGGATGCATATCCCCCCCCCCCCTTTACCGTTAAACTTTTGATATGTTTAGTTCCCTTTCTGTTAAGCTTCAGATATATGAGTAAGTTTCCCTTCCGTTAAGCTTTAGGTATATGAGTTTGTTCCCTTTCCGTCAAGCTGTGCATACTTTAGCTTAGCTCTCTTCCCATCAAACTTTGGATATATGAGTTTTGTTCCCTTTCTGTTAAGCTTCAGATATATGAGAATTTTCCCTTTCCGTTAAGCTTTAGATATATGAGTTTGTTCCTTTTCCGTCAAGCCATGCATACTTTAGCTTAGCTCTTTCCATCAAGCTTTGGATATATGAGTTTTATTAACTTTCTGTCAAGCCTTGGACATGAGTTTTGTTCCCTTTCTGTCAAGCTTCAGATATATGAGAATGTTCCCTTTCCGTTAAGCTTTAGATATATGAGTTTGTTCCCTTTCCGTCAAGCCATGCATACTTTAGCTTAGCTCTTTTTCCATCAAGCTTTGGATATATGAGTTTTATTAACTTTCTGTCAAGCTTTGGATATATGAGTTTTGTTACCTTTTTGTTAAGCTATGGATATACAAGTTATGTTCTCTTTTCGTCAAGTTGTGGATACTTGAGTTTTGTTCCCTTTCCGTCAAAATTTTTATAAATGAGACCCCTTTCTGTCAAGCTTTGGATATATGAGTGCTGTTTCCTTTCCGTCAAACTTTGGTTATATGCGTTTATTTCTCTGTCCGCCAATCTATAAATAGACATACAATATAAGTTTTGTTCCATTTCCGTCAAGCTTTTGATATATGACTTTTGTTCCCCTTCCGTCGACCTTTAGATACTTAAGTTTAGTTCCCTTTCCTACAATCGTTGTGGATGAAGTTAATTACCGTCATAAACATAAACATTTAAAGATGAAACTGTGGCTATTTTCCAGTTACGATTTATAAAAGATATGATCGCAACCTTATATTATCCAATGTTTATTGAAAAGGGTTTTAAAATATGGAGGACTACAGATATTCGTAGAAAGTATAGTTCATCTCGTTACTCATATTGTATCTAGAACTTGGACTGAGTTATATAAATTTCGTGATATGTGTTCTACCATTAATAAGATGTTTTAAGAGCAGGAGATATGTATTCGATGTTGTATGAATAGAGAGACCGGTAGGCTTAATATTATCAACACTCACCTTAACTTTCTGCCCTTTCTTCTTCGCCCTGAATTTTTCGTCTCTCCACAGAACCTGTTGTTGGGAAAATATACGAAGGTTATAAGTGATGTCTTTACATTAAATTAATTTTCTTAAAGCTGCCCTCATATGTTAAAACATTGTGGGGAATTATACAGATTTTCAATGATGTCTTTACTTGAAATCAATTTTCTCAAAGCTACTCTCATATCTTAAAACATTGTAGGAAACTAATATCAGTGATGTGTTTATATGAAACTAATTTTCTTAAAGCTGCTCTCATATGTTAAAACATTGTGGGGAATTATACAGATTTTCCATGATGTCTTTACTTGAAATCAATTTTCTCAAAGCTACTCTCAAATCTTAAAACATTGTATGAAACTAAGCTCTAAGTTATTGATTATGAATCTTATTATTGTCCATTTAATTTCTCACCTGCAACTGTCGTCTTGTACGTGGATATATATTAGGTTGGACGTTGTATTCTATCACTAATTTATCCCAAGCCTCCCTATGGATGAATGAAAGTTTTATAAGTTGAGTAATAGTTAAGGTAATAGTGACAAAGAGTTACTATTTAACATTTGAAGCAAGTGGCTCGTTAATGTTGTAGTAGCTTGTATAGCTATTAAGCTATCACTAAGAGGAAACATCATTTGGGTGAATTTATGGTAGTAAGGAAAATCTCCAATTAGAAGATAGTGTATTCTTAGTAATTAAATAGTGATAACCTTGAAAAGTGTCATCTAAATAAATCTATAAATCCATAATGAGAGCATCATGAAAATTGAATGAAGAAAAACCATATTATCAAATTAAGTTCAGAAAATTATTGTCTTGAAATTTATATTTCTAGAAGTTAAAGAAACATGATAAAATTATTATTAAATTTGAAAACTATAGCGGACAAGATAGATTAAACTTGTTTAAAGTTTTGTGTTCAGAACTTTCTACACTTCAAATGTTGTAGGTTTGAAAGCTGACTAGTCATAAAGGGCGAGGAAAAGAAAGTCATCCCTGAAAATAATTTTTTTTTCATCAAGTCGCTAGATTTATAGAAAATCATATTTTCACATGAGACCCTTGATATTCCTTTTGTGCAATCCATTTAGTGTTTAATTTGATATACTTATATACTTTTTTGTGATTCATAAAAAAAAATTTTGGAGACACTTAAAGATTGTTTAACTATGAAATGTACTCTTAATTCAAAGATTTATAAAGTAAATTCATACTGAATATCGCACGTGTGAACTTGGCAAACTCCCATGGAATTCTGTTACACAACCATACTTCTTTGAATTGCAAAAAGTAGGTGACATGTTTAAAAAGGTAAAAGTAATATGAATCACATTTTCTGAATTAGAAAGTTATGCTTCATTTTTTTTTTCAATGAA
This sequence comes from Palaemon carinicauda, assembly GCF_036898095.1. NCBI lineage: Eukaryota > Metazoa > Arthropoda > Malacostraca > Decapoda > Palaemonidae > Palaemon > Palaemon carinicauda. The sequence goes on along the minus strand of NC_090762.1, from coordinate 7,967,094 downwards.
AACGAATGAAAATGTCCTTCCTTTACTTTACCCAGATCTTTAGACAGAAAAAAACTTATGATGGAGCAAAAAAAAAAAAAAAAAAAAAGATAATTATTGAAATCATTTTCATAACGAATATGGTGTCGCAAGAAAAATTGCCGTTTTTATTGTTGCAAAATTCAGCACTTTAAAATCAATGTATTTTATTCTTTATCTGCGTAAGAGTAATTGCCAACGGTATATTAACTCGTTTAGACTTGCCGTTGCCCAGCATAAGAACATTGTAGGGAGAATGGTGTATTGGTCCATTGTGGTGGTACTTGACACCCTTTGGTTTGGAACTTCCCATCTAGAAGGCTTCTTATATGATTTACAATGTTCAAATCAACCACTTACTGCATGTTGGACAGTATTTTCAAATTACTCTTATCCACGAAGTTCGTAACTTCATGGTTTTGCATAGTACAAATATCGGTATATCTCTAACAATGCACAGGTTTAATTATACGTTGTACAAATGCCATTACATCTTTACCAATGTGTATAATTGATTATTATGTATGGTTCATTATTCAGAAGGGATGGTGCAAATACTGCCATTGGGAATCTTGAAATTTACATTTCCTTATGAAGATATACAAGTTGAATAGGTACTTACTGGCCTTCACTTAACTGAGAGGAATTTGGAACCCACTAATCCTTATAAACTATATTCTGAAGAATTGTCACTATGATTGCCGGGTTCAGTGAATTGTTTCCTTCCACTACCAAGCTTTGGCATTTTTCACCTATTTCGTTTTACGTGTCTTATCAACTCATCTTTCGAGAGATGGTTGAAGGGTAGGTGGACTGACATTTCTTCAGAATGAAGATTACTGTAGTTTTTTCTCTATCTTCTCCCTAATTCAGAACTGCATTGGGTGATTAGGTTCCGTTCCTTTCAGAATTTTTATTTAAAAATTGTCGCTTCTTGATTGAAAAGTTTGTGTTAAAAATTAACGTAGCAACGAATGTAGTCCATTGACACCGGAAATAAGTATTTGTTTACGAATTATTTATATTATGAAAAAAGACAAGAAAGAACCGAAAGTTTCATAACTTTTGAATAAATATTGTAAATAATAGAGAATCGCCTCAAATTGATAATTTACGGACCATTAATCTTAAAAAGGTCATTTAACGTAGGGAATCTTGGCTTTAAGCTTAATAAGATTTTTTTTTTTTTCTTGAAATCTCAATGAATTCCGTTTCTTAATCACAGAAAACAAAGATTAGGAGGACTGAAATCATCACAAATTGATAACTATCGGACCTTTGTATCGTAAAAAGGTATAACATAGGGAGTGATGGTTTTAAGCATAAGAGGGCATATTTTTTTAAACTATCAATGAATTCAGTCTCTTAATCACAAAAAAAAAAAAAAAAAAAAAAAGAAAGAAAAAAAAAAAAAAGGACTCGCTTCTGGTTAATTCATAAATGCAAATGAGTTAATGAAGACGATTGTTACTCTCTCGCAGGCTCTAAAAATTTGGAAGAGTTTCCTATTCCACTTTTATTATAAGGACTAGAAGCTATCGCCATACCGAGTTTGGTGACTGTTCTCCACTGCAAACATGTGGAGGGATTTGACCAATTGGTCCTGGTTGCTTTAGATTTCGTTCTTATATATAACAAATCTATATATTCTTTCTCGGAGAAACCCAGCTATTTTTTTCTTCATTTTTTTTATTTAAAGATAATATTATTCAGTGCCAATTCCGACCGCCTTCACACAAGATAAAAAAATGCGAAGACAAGACACCCCACTTAGGCGAGTATAATTCCCCCTAACAAACTAAACAGGTGAAACCTCCATGACACCTTGCGTCTGGAAATAGCGTGTCTTGGAGACATAAAGATAATTAAACTATAAACAGAGGTGGCTAGCACGTCGAGCCAAGTTAAGCGTTAATACGTAGAGATATCAAGCAGTATAAAAAATTATTGTATCGCATTTTGTCAGTGTGAAATATTTTTCAAGTATTTCGTGTGCCTGAAAGAATGCTATAACAGGTGCAATCATAGTTTCTGGATAATTCTATTTTTAGTCATCAGAGGGAAACATTGACATATTGAGGTTATATATATATATATATATATATATATATATATATATATATATATATATATATATATATATATATATATATATATATACACACACTATAGAATCACGAATTATTTCGATTCTCTCTCTGTATATACACACTTTAATATAAAATTTTTTACATACAGAATTGAGAAATACCCAAGTGTAATTCGGACTCGGTTCGAGGATGTGTGTAAAAATGTTGAAGTACGGATCACATTGGTTTAGAGAAAAAACGGTGATACACTGCTCGTGAGTTTTA
>NC_090762.1:7934722-7957222 GCF_036898095.1 Palaemon carinicauda | reverse complement strand
AGAACTCTTGAAAATATCTGCACAGGAAGTACAGCAATCCTAAAACCATGTAAAGATGGAGATAACATTCCGATTGAGAAAGGAGTGAGGTAGGGAGACATCATCTAAATTATTCACAGCATTCCTAGAAGAAGTTTTTAAAGATTTAGATTGGGAAAATGTAGGAATTAATATAAATGGGGAATGGCTTAACAGCTAAAGATTTGCAGATAATAAAGTTGTGTTAAATAAATTATGTGAGGAACAGCAAAAGATGGTAAAAGACCTGAAGAGAGAAGTCAAAAATGTAGAACTGAAAATGAATATGAGTAAAACTAAGATGATGTTCAAGGAAAATGCAGAGACATCAAATAAGGGTTATGAACGAACCTCTAGAGATTGTTAATAAATATACGTACTTAGGACAGACAGTATTTCCCCAAGACACAAGACCGAAATTACAAGAGGGATAATATGGTATGGAGAGCTTTTGGTAAACAAAATGAGATTGTGAGAACTAAAATGCTACTGACTCTAAAAACAAACATATTTAATCAGATGGTCCTACCAGTATTAACGTATGCATCAGAAACTTGGAGCCTTACTAAAGCCATATAACATAAGCTAATTACAACTCAAAGGGCTATGGAAAGAATAATGATGGGAATAACACTCAGAGACAGAAAAAAAGCCACATGATTCGAGAGCAAACTGAAGTAGATGATATTTTAACAACATGTAAGAAAAAGACATGGACATTGGCAGGACATACTGATAATGACAGATAATACATGGCCATTGAAAATAATAGAATGGGTCCCTAGAGATTTCAGGAGAAGGGAAGAAGAGAAGACGATGGATTGGCGTACTAAGAAAGCATGCGGCTGTGGACTGACACAGAAAGACCATAAACAGACAGACGTAGAAGGGCATGTCTGAGGCCTTCGTTCGGCAGTGGAATAGTAACGGATGATAATGATGATTTATATATATATATATATATATATATATATATATATATATATATATATATATATATATATATATATATATATATACAGTATATATATATATATTATCTATTAAATATATACAGTATATATATATATATATATATATATATATATATATATATATATATATATATATATATATATATATATCTTTTCACCTTGTGCTTGTTACCTTGTTATGTTTAAAGTAGGCTACATGTGTTATCTTGATATTCATTAAGACATTTAGAGCCGATGGTATCTGGCCTTTTTGATGGTCACATAACAAACGACTGGCCTGACCCAATTTTGTTTAACTTTGTTGATCGAATGACCAGTAGCTTAGCAACTGGGTTATATAACTTAGTTATCAAATGCTTCACCCGAGATGAGAAGAATCTGGGAAGTAGGAACTCTCTTTACAGGGAATGTAGTTGTAACTTACAGAACCCCAAAACAAAATATATAAGATTAATGGCTTTCAAGAATGGCCAGTCGTTCTCACCGGATGATTGGGAGACCAACAAATGCATCATTTCACTTTAAAATCCATGAAACTACTGATGGTTTTATATATCTCCCTATATAATAAAAAAACAAGTGTCTGCCTATACTGTATATATATATATATATATATATATATATATATATATATATATATATATATATATATATATATATATATATATCTTTTCCTGTCACACTGGCATTGCCAAACGTATGACTACCCGGTCTCTCCCCGTTCCTCGGGAAGAAAGAAGATGGAGTAGTCAAACAATGGTGAGAGGGGGTACCCCGAGAGGTAGTAAAGGAAGGGGAAACGGTGGGAAGGGTTGAATCTGTGTGTGCCTATCTATCTAAACATTTAACCGTCATTTTAACGGGTCGTGTTACTCTAATATATATATATATATATATATATATATATATATATATATATATATATATATATATATATATATATATATATATATATAGTTTTTACTAAAACCTTAGAACATAAGCTAATTACAACTCATTAGAACAATGAAAAGAATGATGAGGGGTATATATAGCACCAAGAGACAGACAAAGAGCATCATGGATACAAGAGAAATCTGAAGTGGAGGATATTTTAACAACATATAAGAAATAGAAATGGATATGGGCATGACATACATGGGAATGAAAGGTAATATATGGGCATTACGAATAACAGAATGGGTCCCTAGAGATGGCAAAAGAAGCAGGGGAAAGTAACAGAATGGGTCCCTAGAGATGGCAACAGAAGCAGGGGAAAGAAGGGAAGACGATGAATTGACGAGCCTAGAAAATTTGCTGGTATAGATTGACATAGAACGACCATAAACAGACGGGAGTGGAAGGGCGTGTCTGGGGACTTCGTCTTGCAGTGGACTAGTTACAGCTGATCACGGTGACATTTACAGTACACGTAAAACTCATGTACAATACAACACAAAGTAAAATGAAGTAGTGAATCCTAGCCTTTTTCGTCACTACTTGATGAAGATTGTTTTTTTTACAATATATACGTCCCAGTGAGAGTATGAATATACATTAAAACATTTATAGAATAGGTATTATAAAATATGACACCTGTAATTACTACAATTCTTTCCTGCTTTCTGTTCATTGCTCATATACCTTTAGAGAGTGGGATCAGATGAAGGGAGAGGTCAGGTGTTCAGATTTTTTTTTTCTATGCTAATCTCGACTATCACTTAGTTGCCAACAATTTCCTAATACTATTATCAGGTTAACTTACATGATTTTTCGTATCCCTGAATATGCAGAAGAACATATAGATTGATATACTATTAACTATATTGTTTACAATCCTACTTAATTCCAATGCTGACTTGCGTCGGCGACTGAATTTTGATAGGTGTACTTGATCAGGCAGACTTATCCCGGAAAGTGGGACACCTTCGGATGCATTGTGTGTTAATAAAAGAAAACGTCGCTAATAACGTACTTCAATACAATCATCTTGTCGTTAACAGCTCGGAATTTCAATTAGCAGTCCTTTTGAAAGCTAAGACTATTTTTGCAGCCGGAGTTTGGGAATATAAGTTAAAAGGATGATGACAGCAGATAACGTTTAAAGTAAAGAGCAAAGTCAGTGTTATGTGATATTAACAATTATGACTAATACAGCAACGACGACAACTACAATAACAATAACAGTAATAAGAATAATTACAGTATGTGTTAACAGGGTCAACGATGCGGGACTTGTCAATTCCTCTTTGGTTCGGGTTGACAAGTTTCAATGTAAATCCAACACATAATACGACTATGGTGACATGTAACGTCATATTCCAAATGAAAGGTAAAGACATCATGCTTTCAATACCCCTCTCCCCACACACAAACAAACACACACACACACACACACACACACACACACACATATATATATATATATATATATATATATATATATATATATATATATATATATATATATATATATTAGAGGGTGTGTGTATTTAGCCCTATAAGTGCATGCAATGGAAGATACTTAAATTCAATTACCATCCCCATACACAAACACACACACACACACACACACATATATATATATATATATATATATATATATATATATATATATATATATATATATATATATATATATATATATATATACTATGAGAGGTGTGTTTAGGCCTATAAGTGCTTGCAATGGACGATACTTAAATTCAATTACCATCACACGTGCTGGGAGCCCGCCTCTCCTACCCACAGGACAGAACTCCAGGGTGTTGTGATTCGGGAAACAGCACCCGACGGATGAATGGATCAGTCGAGGAACCTCCCAGACAGCATTGCTCCCTTTCTTACTATTGCTTGGAGGCCGGGCCATCGTAGCACACATCTTTAGGATACTATTACCTTGCATAACAAACAGTTCGCCGTCGACAGTGTGACCTCAAAATAACTGACGAATCTTACCTGATGGTGTGGGCAGACGAATTCTTATCGCCTATGATGCTCACGTATTGGCTAAACACAGAGTAGAATGTGTCCTTTTCGTATTTCGTGAAATTGCGAGACCGGTACCGCTTTTGTAGACTATCATCCTCCGACTCGTGGCCGTCCATCTTAACGATCGACTGAGAAAATCTCAGTGGTGCAAACGGTTTCGGCACATGCAATCGCCCAAGATATTAAAACGATCTCGTCACCTCACAGAGAATCACAAGCTCGTACACACATGCGACTGCTGTAGGTTGTGGTGGCCGCGTCGCAACTCGTCCCGTCAATAATCATTTCACGTAAACAAAATTTAGCGACCCTAACATTTACGTATGACTTATACTATTATATTTCGCTGTTTAAAAAGAAATAATGTATGATTTGTATTGTAGTGAATATTATCTGACTAACATTTATAAAACCTGATGATCTAACACGAAAATCCTGTCAGTTACATACAACGTTAATTATAAATCTTGTAAATATATCCGTCTTCACGTAAACATGACGTAGGCAGTGGCGGCTTGGCGCTGCTGTGAAAAATGTCGTACTCCTTACCGTCGCACCTTAGTAACCACGTGGTCAGACGTACGAAACCATTGAACGGGCTTTTACCACTCGTCGTATAAGAGACGCGATAACAGGTCAGGCCATAGTAAGGAAATATCTTTGGCATAATTCACTTACAATTCGTTACCGTAGGTTTTTATTCGTATTACTTAAGGGAGATCGTAAGTTAAGGAATTGCGGTTAGATAGATTGTTAGAAATAAACTCTTGAGATGAGGATATGTCTCGAGAGCTTAAAATAATTACTATGACGTTATTATTATTATTATTATTATTATTATTATTATTATTATTATTATTATTATTATTATTATTATTATTATTATGTAATTGTTCAGTTTCCTATATTCTTACATACAATGCACACGCATACACACACATATTATACATACATACATACATATATATATATATATATATATATATATATATATATATATATATATATATATATATATATATATATATATATATATATATATATATATATAGAGGATCAGATCAATTTCTCCCACCATCACCAATCTGCAATTGCCAGGGTGGTGATGAAATTGCCAAACCCCAGACATGAATAAGGACACATGTAGTCCTGCAGTGGACTAAAAACTGTTGTTCCCTTTATGTATTACAAAATTGATTTTAAATTTGCTTAATTTTAAAGAAACTTAAAGTTTTCAATTATCCATTTTTGTTAATTAATTTCGTCTTTTCCAAATATTTTTGTCTTAAAATTTTCACCACCATAGGCTTTATGTAATCACTCAACCATTACAGTCTTGATAAATAATCACGGGGAAAAAAAAAGAAAAAAAAAGCGACTCGAAACGCCAAATAATAAATGTTAATGTAAATGCAGATTTTGTTAACCTGAAAATTTCAGTATCTGGAGCTCAGATTTTCCAGAGATGCTGTCTTCTATTCTTGGACGACTCTCTCTCTCTCTCTCTCTCTCTCTCTCTCTCTCTCTCTCTCTCTCTCTCTCTCTCTCTATATATATATATATATATATATATATATATATATATATATATATATATATATATATATATATATATATATATATATGTATATATATACAACACACACACGCACATATATATATATATATATATATATATATATATATATATATATATATATATATATATATATATATATATATATAAATGTATATGTATATATATATACACACCACACACACACACACACATATATATATATATATATATATATATATATATATATATATATACAGTATATATATACATATATATATATATATATATATATATATATATATATATATATATATATATATATATATATATAATAATAAAATTTTAAATGAATATACTACGACGCATAAAAACCTATGGGACCTATTTTAATTATGATGCGGAAAAAATCAATTGCGATGCAGGAAATCCTGAAGAGTCCAGAAGGCGTAAAATCGATCATGTAGGTTGGCAAGGGTACCAGCCACCCGTTGAGATACTACCGCTAGAGAGTTATTGGGGTCCTTTGACTGGCCAGACAGTACTACATTGGATCCTCTTCTCTGGTTATGGCTCATTTTCCCTTGACCTACACATACACTGGATATTCTGGCCTATTCTTTACATATTCTCCTCTGTCCTCATACACCTGACAACACTGAGATTACCAAATCATTCTTCTTCATCTAAGGGGTTAACTATTGCACTGTAATTGTTCAGTGACCACTTTCCTCTTGGTAAATGTAGAAAAGACTCTTTTAGCTATGGTAAGCAGCTCTTCTAGGAGAAGGACACTCCAGAATCAAACCATTGTTGTCTGGTCTTGGGTAGTGCCATAGCCTCTGTACCATGGCCTTCCACTGTCTTGGGTTAGAGTTCTCTTGCTTGAGGGTACACTCGGGAACGCTATTCTATCTAATTTCTCTTCCTCTTGTTTTGTTAGTGTTTATTTTTCCCTGTTGGAGCGCTTGGGCTTATAGGAAATATTTATTTCAATGTTGTTACTGTTCTTAAAATATCTTTTTTTTCTTGTTTGCTTTCCTCACTGGAGTATTTTCCTTGTGGGAGCCCCTGCGCTTATAATAACTTGCTTTTCCAACTAGGGTTGTAGCTTAGCAAGTAGACGTAGTAGTAGTAATAATAATAATAATGATAATAATAATAATAATAATGATAATAATAATAATAATAATAATAATAATGTGTACCAATACGTGGAAGTTAGAACAGAAGTGACCTCATCTACAAAGAACCACAACTCAGAAATTAAGCTATATCTGCGTAATAGGTACTCTTTATTTGAAGGTATTTTGATTGAATGAAAGGGAATAATTTAATAACATCCTAGGAAAATATGTACACCAAGATCTTTTCTACTACAAAGCTCTTTTTTACGAGCATTTTGTTCAGGCGTTTGGTGATATATCCCGTGACATTTACATAATAATGCATGCCCATGGTTGTGTATATAAGGGTTAGTTTGGGACAGAGGAGGACTCATCTCTTTGGAAGTTCAGATTCGACCGTCCTTCGGAAAGCAGATAAAGGTTAAGTCTCCCTTGGCTCTGATATCTCTGATCCCTGATAATATAACTTTGATTTGTGCTGAACTGATCTTGAGGAGCTGAAGTGATATTATAAGTCTTTGGTTTCGCTTGAACTCTTCTTAGTGCAATATTATGCTTGAATTGCTTTAAAGAATTGAAGCGTTACGAATTGTGTACTTTCTGTATAGTTACTCAAATTACTCAGTAGCTTGAACATTAAACTTACGGTGCTACTATGAAATGAAGTATTCCTGAATAATTTGATATAATGATTACATGTAGCAAAACATAATCTTTTCTATATCCTTAATAGAAAATGTTACTTTTTGATTTCTCACGAATTAGCAAAGGCAAGGGTGGATTACCAAATCTTATTCCAATTAGGTTTATATTTTAAAGAAAATACACCCCCCATACACACACTCACACACATATACACACACACACACACATATATATATATATATATATATATATATATATATATAATATGTATTTTTATATATATATATATATATATATAATATGTATATATATATATATATATATATATATATATATATATATATATATATATATATATATATATATATATATATGAATATGTGATACGTGTATGTATATATATATATATATATATATATATATATATATATATATATATATATATATATTTATATATATATATATGTATATTTATATATGTATATATAATACGTATATATATATATATATGTATATATATATATATATATATATATATATATATATATATATATATATATATATATATATATATATATATATATAATTTCAGTCTCATGTCCTGGGGAAATACTGACTGTCTGTCCTAAGTACGTGTATTCATTAACAATCCCTAGAGGTTCGTCATAACCTTTATTAGTTGTGTCTGCAAATATATATATATATATATATATATATATATATATATATATATATATATATATATATATATATATATATATATTGAACATTAAGATATTTTCCCATAAAATAAAGATGGACCGATTCCACATTTACCGTCCAACTGTTAAATCATGGGTGAACCGCCTGAGAAATAACCTAAGATTGGCCGTTTCAAACATTTGAGCAAACACATAATCAGTGGTCCATTGAACGCCCTACTCACTTGTGCATCCAGGATATTTAGTCCTTCCTTTCAAGTGCTTCGTTTCACTCCGTTTATCGTGTAGTTTGTACCTCTCTGTCTCCTTCCTATACCAACCCAATATCCTCAATCCTTTCCATAAGGTAACCAGTTACCCCTTTTTTTGTATCTCCACCTTTCCCAACCTTTAAAATCCTTCGCTCATCACATATACTGCAACTACCATTCGTCTCAACCATTCCGAGCGTTTTTATTCTGGTATTCATATGAAACCAACGCACTTCGCCTCCCTGGATTATTATTATTACTAGCTAAGCTAGGATCAGCAATACCTTCATTGATCTTCACCTACACTTCTACATTTCTTGCTTTACCTTTCTTTGGGTCACTTCTAATCTTAATTTATCACCAACCATTAAATTTACTCACAAATACGTATAGGAATCAATCAATTCTATTTTTCCCCTGGTAATGTTATCATTAAATGTTCCATATTTGTTTACATTAACCTTCATAACCCTACTCTGAGTCACGTTTACTGTGAACTGTTCTTCATTTGGTAAAGTCTGCAGTTTCTCTGTATCATCCCTAATTAATTTCGTATTATCTGTAATTGTCGACTATTCTACACTTCATCCATAAGTGTTTAGTGCATACATCTACTCTCCTTTTTAGGCTGCAAGCACTTCGACATCCGTAAAGATATGAAGCAGCCAGGTTGAATAACACCGTCTTATGGCATACCTTCTGGGACAATCACTCTTTCTTCTACCTATTATATCAAGTTTTGTTTCCATCATAACATTTTTTAATTATTCAACAACTATATATTGATTCGACCCCTCAGGTTTTTCTAGGTTACACCCCATACAGATTTTTCCTTTGCTCTCTAACATTTCTTCTTTGTGTAAACTTACATGGCTCTTCCTCACAAGTTTTCTTTCTCAATCAAATTTCTACCAAAATCTTATCCTGAAATGCTAGGTGATTCTATGTCATTTTAATTATTCCAATTTGTCTCTCTCACTTTTGTCTGTATGCGCTAGATCAATTAAATTTGGTTACTCAATTACTTCTGGCTTTCCAATCTCCAAATTCTTAATTTCCCTCCTTACCCCCTCAACGGTTACACCCTTATCCATTCTTAAATGTTTCCCATTGAATTCAAATTTACAAATTTTAATTAAGTTCGTTCTATTAAGGTAGGATTTTAAATACAAATCCAGCCGTTTACTATTAAGGGTATCGGATAAAAGTTCTAACACGTCATCAGTAGGTACTTTTTATGAGTGATGATATAACATTAAAACTCGCATGCCGAAAAGAACTGATAATCCATTTACTATGTATTTATCAAATTAAGGTTACATTATTTCTTATATTTGACTGAGATGGTACCAACTGATGGATGAAGGATATCATCAAAGCACACACAAGAACACACATTATATATATATATATATATATATATATATATATATATATATATATATATATATATATATATATATATATATATATATATATATACGTACATATATACACACACCTAGTGTATGTATATCCCTCTCTGAGTGGTGAAAGGGTTTGCGTATTGTCATGATCAGCAAAGCTGTACTAGTCAGGGCTACCCATACTAGGTTGGTTTGCTGTGAGCGATCATAAGAATATCTCCCACCATCATCAATCTTCACACACAACCACACCCACACACACACACACACACACACATATATATATATATATATATATATATAGATATATATATATATATATATATATATATATATATATATATATATATATATATATATATTTATTTATTTATATTTAGTATATGTATATCCTTTTCTGAGTGGTGAATGGGTTTGCGTATTGCCATGATCAGCAAAGCTGTACTAGTCAGGGCTGCCCATACTAGGTGGGTTTGTTGTGAGCGATCAGACGAAAATCTCCCACCATCATTAATCCGCATTGGCCAGCGTGGTGATGAAAACTGGCCAAACTCCAGACACAAATTGACATGTCTGAAGCCTTCGTCCTCCAGTGAACTAGAAACGGCTACATTTGTTATTATATATATATATATATATATATATATATATATATATATATATATATATATATATATATATATATATATATATATATATATATATATATATACACTGTATTAGTATATCGCCTACACGACACCTTAACTTGCGTCGGGACCACAAATCTTTCCCTTTTATATGGAATGGTTCATGTTTGACATTAAAAGGGAAGTGGTCTACTACTATCTGAAATTCATCTGAAATTGTAACTGACAAGTGACTCTCATTCATTGGCTGTGTTTCAGATTATATTATTACCTTATGAAGTGGACTAGCGAGGATAGTAACCAAAACAAAGATTTCGTTACATAATTTTCGAAATATTCAATATATTCGATTTACCTCATGTAATATCTGGTCAACATCAATTTGTGAATTCTACGTGGGACTATGGTGTTTAACCTTAATCATATAATAAGGAAAGGGATGTGTTATCCAAATGGTTCCCTTTTTTATTTTTTAACTTTCTTATTCTTTTCATATCTACCAGTTTCCTGTAGCAGGGAATGGCACGAAAGAAAAATATCATAACGGTCACTGCTACACATTCTTTAAGTGCACACAGTGCATAAAATTATTATATTATTTATCATATTTCGAGCAATTTTGGTATGAACTTAGTCGTGTGTGTTTTTTTTTTTTTTCCTGGAAAACCTTGAATCCCTCGAAATTTCGTTTTGATGTATCTCAAGCATATATACACCTCATTTCATTCTTTTGTGAGTACACGAGTACATTGCTTATCTGTTTAGGAAACTATTTCTTTTATAAACAATTCTAGAGATTTATAAACGTTTTTCCTGACTATAATTAGCCACAAGAGGAATTGCAGACTTATCGTTTAAATAATGGTTAGATCATTGTAACAGATAGTATTTAGCATAAAAAATAAAGTTCATTTATTAAATATAAGAGAAGCTTGAAGGTTTTCAGCTTTAGACGGGGATAGTACGGCAGATGCCTAAATCTAGGTTGGCCATTAGATGTAAAAAGGTAACTTTTCTCTTTCAAGCTATGACAAATTCATTTCGTAAAAATGGCAATTTAAGTTGTTCATGAAATCTCAGAAGTATGGAGCTACATATTCTAGAAGTGAATAGAATGAAAGATTGATAGAACTGGTGTATTCTCGAGCTCATGTCTTCCCCATAGGATTGGTAGTAGCGTTTTCTCAAAGAAACTAAGTTCATTGGGTTAGATTTGAATATAACCATCTTGCAAGAACCATTTCTTCCATTGATAACCGAATTAACTTAGTTTGAATAGAGCCTCTGATTGGTAATTATTCCTATTTTGATTACTGTAGGATTTACTCTAGCTGTGCGGTTATCACTTCCCTACTTATTTCTCCCCTTGTAATGGGCTCTTAGAAAAGCAGTTATTTTTACCATGAAAAATTACAGCTATCCTTGTGATTTTTTAAGAGCAGTATCCTTCTAAGGATAGTTGTGTAATGCAGCGGAATGGGATGTGTGGGAATGAAAGGGAGATTAGCTGTAGGTTATAGAAGTGGCAAAACAGACCCTGAAGCCCACACACACAGGCGTCCACATAAACCTTTTCGCTATCATTACGCCCCAAACAATGTGTGGGGGGCGATAAATACGAAGTAGGACAACCGAAATGCCCAGCGCACCCAAGAATTATAGGACAGCTTCCCGCTACTGACTCATTCCAACGACATTCCTATTGGAACAATACTGCCTCCTCCTCTCCCCCCCTCTTCGCCCACCCCTAACATATCCGTCCCTCCCTCCACCCCCTCGTTGAACTACCACCGCCATCATTCTCCTACCCCATCTCTCTCCGATAGAGGTGATGTTATTCCTTTTTTTGTTTCGCTATTCAAAATCTTTCATTTGGCGTATGTAATTGATTTTGTTACATCTCTCTCTCTCTCTCTCTCTCTCTCTCTCTCTCTCTCTCTCTCTCTCTCTCGTCTCCCTGACACACATTTCGGTACTTATTCCTATCGCCCATACACAGGACTAAAATGCTTATTATTGATAAGAAAATTTCATATGTATATATATATATATACATATATATATATATATATATATATATATATATATATATATATGTATATATATATGTATATGTATATATATTGTTTGTATATATATATATATATATATATATATATATATATATATATATATATATATATATATATTTAGTGAGGTAGTAGGTTGGCCCGGGCATTAGCCACCGGTTGATATACTACCACTAGTTATTGGATCCTTTGACTGGCCAGACAATACTACTTTGGCTCCCTCTCTCTGGTTACGGTGCGTTTTTTCTTTGCCTACACATTCACCGAATAGTCTGGCCTATTCTTTCCACATAGATTACTAAACAATTCTTCTTTGCTCAGGGGGTTAATTTATCATCGTCATCATCTCCTTCTACGTCTATTGACGCAAAGGGCCTCGGTTAGATTTCGCCAGTCGTCGCTATCTTGAGCTTTTAAATCAGTACTTCTCCATTCATCATCTCCTACCTCACCTTCCATAATGTTCAGTTATGTAGGCCTGGGTGTTCCAACTGTTCTATGGTTAATTACTGTAATGTAATTGTTCAGTAGCTACTTTCCACTTGGCAAGGGTAGAAAAGACTCATTAGCTTCGGTAAGTAGCTTTCTAGATGGACACTCCAAAATCACTCCATTGTTCATTAGTCATGGGTAGTGTCAGAGCCGCTGTAACGTGGTGTCCACTGTCTTGCGGGTAGAGTTCTCTTGCTTCAAGGTACAATTGGGCACGGTATTCTATCTTGTTTCTCTTCCTCTTTATTTTTTTTTTATTTTTTTTAAGTTTTTATAGTTTATATATGAAAGATGTATTTTAATGTTGTCAATGTTCTCAAAATATTTTATTTTAACTGTTCATTACTTTCCTTGTATTTTATATATTTCTTTTTTTCCTTGCTTCACTGGGCTATTTTTACCCGTTAGATACCTTGAGCTTGTACACACTGCTTTTCTAACAAGAGTTGTAGCTTAGCTTGTTATAATAATAATAATAATAATAATAATAATAATAATAATAATAGAAACTGCAGCCGTTTATAGTATACTGCAGGACAAAGGCCTCAGACATAACCCTATTCATATCTAGGGATTGGTCATTTCGCCATCACGCTGGCCGTTACGGATTGGTGATGGTGGGAAACTTTATTTTGATCGCTTGCAACAAACCACTCCAGTATGGGTGGCCCTAGCTAGTATAACTTTATCGATCGTGGCGAAATATATATATATATATATATATATATATATATATATATATATATATATATATATATATATATATATATATATACTGGTGAATATAACACTAAGAGCATAAAAAGAGCAACATGAATACGGGAGCAAACTAAAATAGAGGATATTCTAGCAACTTGTAAGAAAAAGAAATGGATATGGGCAGGATATATAATGAGATTGGCAGAATAACAGAATGGGTCCCGAGAGCTTGTAAAAGAAGCAGAGGAATGAAGAGAAGACGACGGATCGACGGACTGAGGAAGTTTGCGGGTGTAGACTGGCCCAGTAAGACCATAAACAGACGCTTGTGGAAGGTCATGTCTGATGCCTTTGTTCTGCAGTGGACTAGTAACGGCTCAAGATGATATATATATATATATATATATATATATATATATATATACATATTTATATATATATATATATATATATATATATATATATATATATATATATATATATTTATATATATATATATATATATATATATATATATATATATTTATATATATATATATATATATATATATATATATATATATATATATATATTTATATATATATATATATATATTTATATATATATATATATACATTTATATATATATATATATATATATATATACATTTATATATATATATATATTTATATATATATTTTATATATATATATATATATATATATATATATATATATATATATATATATATATATATGAAGTATATGATTTATATAACACTCAATAGCACGTAGACAACGATGCCGTCGTGAGAATACTGTAGGTATAATGAAGTGGTTCAGACAAATATCCTATACACATCGCTAATCACCGCGCGAGAATGAAATATTGTTCTTAAAAGGTGATTATGTGTCTGTTCAAAAGAAGAAAAATTCTCTGGGTTCTTTGTGGTTGGGAGAAATTGCTAATGTATGCATCGCAATTTTCCTTTATTTATGATGAGTTAGTTTTTAATAATGTCCATAATCTGTCTAATTACTCTTCCACTCCGCTTTATATTTAGCTCGATCATTACTATTGTCTGGTAAACAATATTTAGATTGGTTGGCGGAACACCTGTTTTCTCATCTGTTAGTACGAATTTGAATATTGATTTTGTATCCTCTTAATATATTTATGTTTTAAGATATTTTACTTCTTAGCGATTACTTGAATAAAGCATCTGGGCCAAAACTTTATTATCATAATTCTATCCTATGAAAATATTTATTCTTATACGAAGTAATTGTTTTTCATATTATTCCTTCATACTTACTCGTAGAATAGTGAATGGATTGATTATAGAATTAAGATTTTTTACAAATTGTTGTATGTACATCATTATAGCAGAGGTAAACCCTTGAATCATGCATTTTCTTCTCCTTTTTAGAGTATCGTCCGTGAAGCAAAGCTACATGACTGAAGAATCCGGGTGTAAAATGGAATCAAGGTAAGGTAAGTACAAATACATTTCAATTTCTCTATTTTAACTGAATCACTTAATGCAGCCTAAAAACTTTGCTGTTTCTTGTTATGCACTTCGTTCAGGTACGCTAATCTATGAGATATTCCTTATGCTGTTCCAGTATTCCTTATTTTGATGTAGTTGGCCCATGGTTTTGCTATCGTTGAACTTTGTTGTCAATATCTCATGCTCTTGACAGTTATAATTCGAATACTGTGAATTTGGGATTTATCTTATTTTCTCTTTCGAGCGCGTATTTTCAGAGGTTTTATGGGTTCCATACATTTTTTTCCTTTCTAATTAAGCAAACGAAAAGTCGCAATAAAAATAGACTTTACCCAATAGTTCACATTGTACCTTGTACATTTTTCATCTAGTTCACAAGCTGTGTGTTTTTACAAAGTCGTTCTTGACTCTTCATTAGTAATAGTAACACACGAAGCATTTTTTTCCTTGAAACCCAAGGGAATCCATCATTATTCTTCTCATCAGCCATAGAAGCCATAATTCATACATTATCTTTGAGCAAAGAATTCTTTAGAATCCCACTCTCCAGCTTAATTTCTCTCCGTCATCAACTGCAAGACCATTGTCTAAGCAAAACATTACCATTATCTCATTATTCACCAGTACCACGTTATCATCCATTACATTCCGCTAACATTTTTCGTATCTTGTATCGTCTGTGTTTGGTTTGTATTTCCTCATCAGTAATTAAACGTTAAAGACCGCCATTTCCCTTTTAATTTACTTGCAGTCCTAAATATATTTACTGGTTCGCATCATGTCACTTAGCTTTTTTATTGATCGCCATATGCGTCCAGATGGTTTTCAAAAATTATGATAATTATAGCCATTTATAAGGTCTACAGTATATGTATGGCATACCGAGTTTTTCATATACTCAGATAATCTTACTGGTACGTAGTAAATAACTGCACCTGTTTTATAGCAACATATAGAAACAAATATATACAGCATTCGTGTATATATATATGTATATATATATATATATATATATATATATATATATATATATATATATATAGTATATGTGCATGTTTGTGTCTATGTGAGGTTCGTAGTAAATAACTGTACCTGTTTTATAGCAGCATATAGAAACAAATATATACATGCATTCATGTATGTATGTATGTATGTATATATGTATATATATATATATATATATATATATATATATATATATATATATTTATATATTTATATATATATATATTATACATATAGTATACAGTATGTGCATGTCTGTCTATGTGTGGTATGTGTGTGTATGGTCCCAACTTCTCATTTGTTAATGACCTTGCCTCTCCATACATGGTCCTTTGATGAGCATATTCCATATTTTTTGTTGACCTTAGCAATAGAATTAAAAACCAAGTGATAAGCTGACCTCTGTGTACCACAACCAAACAGAGAGAACATAGAGCCTCAATCCAAAAAAGACATTCTGACCAATAACGTGTGCGTCATAGTATGTAAATGCGAGGGCAGCAAGTCATAGAAAGTACTGGAGATGCAGTTGTATTTTTTGAAAGACGATGAGTTCGGTATGATGACGTTTGCTGATGTTACATAGTTTGTTGATGATGAAGAAAAAAATAGGCAGGAGCTGGTAAAAGAGAATCTGTAGAAGGAAATTCAGAGAGGATGCAAGGTGATATAAATAAATGATAGAACAATGGAAAAATTTCAGTATAGATGGAGGAAGAATTGGTGAAACTGCTCAAAATATTACTTGTTAGCAACTTTAATCGTTAAACGGTGGAGTAGAAAAGCCGATGTTAGAAAGGCAGTGGGATATAGGTAGATGAATTATGAAGCGATAGTTAAGCCAGCTCTATTTTATAAAAGCACAGTTCAGATATTTACTGCAAAGGAAATGGCATGAATTGTATTGTTAATATAGTAGGAATCGAAAGCATGAGACATTTAGAAATACAGAGAAATCTATTATTTATACTGTGTATATTTATACATACACGCAACTGCATGACCACACAATGATTCATTTACTTTTTGCTTCCTCTTATATTATTGAATACACCTTGTGGAAGAACTCAATAAATTAAGATACTTTTCTAACACAACGTGATTGGATTCAACGTCAGGAACAGTCGAGTCCTACGTTTCATCTGAGCTCTGCCAAGAAAGATGAACATTCATTCAACCTCATATTTGTATAGTATAACTGTTGAAGTCAGGTGTTTTATAAATTACACCCAAATCCACTATTTGTGAGAAATTCTATGTATCTACTGGTGACATTGAAAGGTTTAAAGACCACTCATAAGTGTCAGAGGCAAGGGATAGTGGCATTGCCCTAGCAAGCAGGATAATGCCTTAGAGACTGACCATATACACATTATCATCAGCGCCCAAGCCCACTCTCCACCCAAGGTAGGACTAGGAAGGGCCAGGCAATAGCTACTGATGACTGGGCAGATAGACCTATAGGTTCCCACAAAGATGGTGAGGTTGCAGTCATTAAAGGAATTAACGAGTTTTAGCGAGACTCGAACCACGGTCTGGCGATGACCTGACATGAACGTTACCAATAGGCCACAACAGCATTGACATTGCCATAAACTCGACTGCTCTTCTTGAAACCCCAAAGAGTAAATGATAAAAACAATCATTTCTTGGAGGAACTTACACTCTTGTCGTATTTGGCCGAAATTTCTTAATGGGTGTCTCAAGATTGATTTAGATCATGACAGTTATGCAGGATTTTCTGTGTCGTTTTGACGACTCTGGTGAAAATGATTGGCAATTTTAAGGTAAGGAAATGTTGAATCGCTTTAAGCTCGGGGATGGAAAAAAATGAAGTACAAGAAAGGGGATATGCTCCATGTATTTGTGTAAATATTGGAAACGAAGAAATGCTCCCAAAATATCGGATCAATGTTCCAAGCAGGGATCCAAAAAGAAATTACAAAGCTCAGACATCTGACGTAAAGAAATGTATTTTCGACACAAATGAAACATCTTTTTTTTATGCTGATTTAATGACCATTTCAGAACGATTTAAGGCATTTTAAGTCTAGAATGTGGATATAAAAGAGGTTACAAATACAAGAAAATGTAATTTTCCTGTCTTCCTGAGTCTAAATTAACTAGTTAAGCTTTTCGGTCCCGTGAAAATAAAACACTCAAGATGGACCTTGATGCTGGTGGAGGCGTTGACCCAAATGGCATTTTTCCTTTGTTTTTATAAAGACCTCTGTTTTCTTAGTTCATAAGTTGTCTGTTATTTTCCGTAAAGTTAGGAAGAATAGGCTCTTTTTACAGTTGTCGGAGAAATGGTAATGTTACTCCATTAGGTAATGTGTTTGTGGTAGCTCTAATCCAGCTGATTGTCGCCCATTTATCAAAATTCCCTATCACCTAAAGTTTTTGAACGTCTTTTGGTAAAACATTTAAATAGATATACTAAAGTTGATAATCTATTCCTTAGTTTGCAAAACGGCTTTCGCAAAGGCCTTGGGTCATGTTATGCCATTTGGCCGTGTTAATCATGTGGCTCTAAAACTCAAAGAGTTGGGAGTGGTTGGCTCTTTTCTTGATATCATTATTGAATTTTTAAGTAATGGATTATAAAGATTTGTTGTTGATGGGAACCATAGTGAGTATAGGAATGTGATATCTGGTGTTCCATAGGGTAGTGTTCTTGCCCCATACTTTTCATACTATATACACATGACATGCGGTTTGGCCTAGAAAAAAAGCTCGTTCCATATGTAGATAATGCTACTCTCTTCATTTCCATCTCCTGAATGTAGATCTGGGGTTGCTAAATCCCTTAATAGAGATCTAGCTAAAATTATTGCATGGTGCTAATTATGGGGCATGAAGTTGAACCCTAACAAAACTCAAAGTAAGATTGTAAGTAGGTCGAGGACAGTGGCTCTTGAGCATCCAGATATCTGCATTGATAATGTTTCTTTAACTATACAACTCCTTTAAGATCATAGGTGTGATTTTTTTTTAATGCAAATTTACTTTTGAGAAACACATTCGGTCTGTTTCTTCTTCATCTGAATAAAAAGTAGGCTTTTTGAGAAAGTCTTTTAAGATTTTCGGTGATCTATCTATTCTGAAAAAACAAAAAAAAACGTTTTGATTCTTTTTTCTACTTTGTTTCTGAGTATTGTTCAGTTTGGTCTTCAGCTGCTATCTCGCATCTTAATTTGTTGAACGTAAACTCGGGTCTACATGTGAATCTCTGGCACCTTTGTTCAGTTCTTCGTTGCATAAGATTTTATTTTTTATAATTATGGTGTGTATACGGATCTTCCCTGACTGTATCCTGTACCTAGTATTAGGTATGCAGTTAGTTCTAACAGTCTTACCTTCTCTATCATAAGACTCAACACTACACTAGAAGTTTTATTACAGCTGTGACCAGATTGTGGAATGATCTTCATGATCAAGAAGTTGAATCGATGGAACATTAGAAGTTCAAACTTGCAGAGAATGTTTTTATGTTAAACAAGCTGATATGAGTGTCTTCATAGATTATGTATGACATTTATTTTAACGCTGTTACTGATCTTAAGATGTTTTATAATATTTATTTACTAGTTATCATATCATCATCATCATCATCTCCTCCTACGCCTATTGACTCAAAGGGCTTCGGGTAGATTTCGCCAGTCGTCTCTGTCTTGAGCTTTTAGATCAATACTTCTCCATTCATCATCTCCTACTTCACGCTTCATAGTCCTCAGCCATGTAGGCCTGGAACTATTCTAGTGCCTTTGAAGCCCATTTAAAAGTTTGGTGAATTTATCTCTCTTGTGTAGTGCTAAGAGCATGTACAAAACATCTCCATCTACCCCTCACCATGATCTCATCCACATATAGTACTTGAGTAATCTCTCTTATACTGTAGCTTCATTTCTAATCCTGTCCTGCCCTTTAACTCCCAATATTCTTCTGAGGACTTTGTTCTTAAATCTGCAAAGTCTGTTGGATATTGTTTCATTGTCATACCACGACTCATGTCCATGCAGTAGCACCGATCGGATCTCACTGAGCTGATATACAGCCTGATTTTTATGTGATTTCAGGAGATTTGATATCCAAATTTTACTCAACCTAGCCACTGTCTGATTTCTTTTCTTCAATTTTTCATTGAACGCAAATTCTAAAGATCCTGTAGTAGAGATCATAGTTTCTGAATATTTAAATCATTCTACCTCATTAATTCTTTCTCCACCCAATGATATTTCATCTTCCATTGCATATTCCGTTCTTATCATCCCTGTCTTTCTTCTATTTATCTTGAACCCAACCTCGTGTGATATTCCATGCATTCTGGTAAGCAACCATTGCAGGTCATGTTGTGTTCTACTAATAAGGACAGCATCATCAGCATACTTAAGGTTAGATAATTACCAAACAAGGCAATCCTTTTCCACCCAACTGTTCTATGCATTACAAAAGTCATGAAGAGGATAAACAACGTATGTGACACATCCCCTTGGAGTACTCCACTGTTCACTGGAAATTCATTTGATAGGACCCCACTAACATTAACTTTGCACTTACTATGCTCATGAACAGACTTAATCAAAGTTACCTATTTAAGAGCAACTCCATAATAACGCAGGACTCTCCACAAAATTGGCTGGTACACTATCAAAGGCTTTTTCATAGTCCACAAATGCCATTATAAGGGGATTTCTATATTCTACACATTGCAGTACATGTCTTAAAATAAAAATTTGGTCAGTTCAACTTCTATCTTTTCTAAATGCCTTTATAAGAGGATTTCTATATTCTACACATTGCAGTACGTCTTAAAATAAAAATTTGGTCAGTTCAACTTCTATCTTTTCTAAATGCCATTATAAGGGGATTTCTATATTCTACACATTGCTCTGCATGTCTTAGAATAAAAATTTGGTCAGTTCAACTTCTATCTTTTCTAAATGCCATTATAAGGGGATTTCTATATTCTACACATTGCTGTACATGTTTTAAAATAGAAATTTGGTCAGTTCAACTTCTATCTTTTCTAAATCTTGCTTGTTCATCAATCTTTCTCTATAGTCTCTTCAGCATAAGCATACTAAATGTTTTCATGATATCTGACGTAAATATGATGCCTTTGTAAATATTGCAATTAGTCGGATCTTTTTTTTTTTTGCCATTTTCACCAACACTCCTAACTCCCATTCATCAGGTTTTGCTTCTTCACGCCACATTCTACAAAATAATCTTGTAAGTATTCTGGGAGTCATTTCATTTTTGGCCAATATCATCCCATCAGTTATTCCATAGTATCTAGGGGTTTTCCATTTCTTGATTTTTTTTTTATATTAGCTTGGACTTCAAACACACTGAATTCATTTTCATATATAGTTTATTTATATCCTTTCCTCCCTGGGGCTATTTTCCCCTTTTGAAGCCCTTGTGCTCATGCATTCTGCTTTTCCAACTAATAATAATAACAACATTCCGTTTTATTCGGATCTCATGAGGATAAATTTAACAAGAAATTTAGATTATGTGTTATTTAAGAATTGTGAAAATGAAGAAAACGAGTTCCAGATATGGATGATAGAGAAATGTTAAAATTAAATAAAACTACTAACATTAAGAATGCATGCCATAAACAAATTCTTCAAGATAGAGTACCTAAACATTAGGAACAATCAGATATAAGTAATATGTATATTATTTCTTCGTGAAGTATGAACAAAATGTTAATTGACTTTCATGAATGTATCAATAGATCGAGTGCTATTCATTTCTGAGCTCGAAACACTAGATTATCTTTATTCAATATTTGTTATTTTATTCAAATTAAGATATTTATCAAACGATACTTATGCTAGAGTATTTAGTGTTTGTTGGTTTCACTGAGATACTGTGTTTAAAGAAAATGCATCACTGATATAACAATAATTTATTTTCATCAAGTCCGCCATAATTAAAAGTTCCTTGAAAAAGATATATATATATATATATATATATATATATATATATATATATATATATATATATATATATATATATATATATATATATATATATATATATATATAATAAGGTAGTGATTAGATATTTCTAATTAGTTGTTGATTTACTTAAGAGGTCTTTAGATTTGATGTTTGTGAAATTTATCTAATTAAATCCATGAAGCTGTAAGTTATATTTTCAAGTTGACTTTAGATGAATTGAGACTTATTTTCTTTGTAAAAGAAAAATAATAGACATAACAAATTGTGTTTGGACATCTATACGTGATTTTTCTCAAAACGAATAGAATTAATTCTATATATTCTTGACTATATTTAATACTCTAAGGTCACTCAGATTAAAGCTCGCCTTATAAAGAAGATGCGAGGTGAGTGACTGATGAGAAGCCACATTGAAAGGACAATAATTGTTGTTATTTATATAAACATAAAATCTCGTATAGGAAATAATACCCAACGTATATCTAAAAAA
>NC_090762.1:7924722-7932222 GCF_036898095.1 Palaemon carinicauda | reverse complement strand
AAGTATTATCTCTCTCTCTCTCTCTCTCTCTCTCTCTCTCTCTCTCTCTCTCTCTCTCTCTCTCATATCTGTAATTTCTATGGGTATTACTGTAGATGTAAAGAAAACTTGCATTCTGATCACTCCGTACCCAGACCATGTCCTAAATGCTGATATTGTTCAACAGCAAATTGCCGTCGATGTCAAGGAGTCAGTCTTACCTCTTTCCAATTTAAGCTTTCTCTCTCCTCCACCTCCTCTTCCTTTTCCTCTTAGTTCACCGAATCGCACCGAATAAAGTTTTAGGAGATTGACACGGAGTGCTTTCGCCACAATACCTTCCATTCCCCTCTCTTTAGACGCTGAGAGTTAATGACACCAGCCGAGATTATGGGGACAGACTCGGCTTACTTCTTAGAGATGGTTAAGGGAAGCAGAGATATCCCTCTCCTAACAAAAGAGGGTCTTTGTGCTTAATAGCAGATCGGTGGGTATTTGAAAAGTGGATTACCTTGCCAGACCTCTCGGTATCATCCCACTTGGCAATCATTTACTGCCATTGTCCCAATTTCCATGAAATCTTCCTCACTTGTTTTGTAGTATTGTTATGCATTTCGTTCATGTTGAAGTGCTTGATATTGATAATAATGATAATAATTTTAACTAACGAAAGGTAGCCATAATGATAAATTATATTTTAATAGAAACCGCTAAATTGATTAATGATAACAGTTGTGGCAATTGAGCAATAGTTATGACATTACTTTTGATATTCATTATCTTTATCATTACAAGAAAAGGGTCCTACGGACAAAGGTCTCACAGGCAAATGAAGTGCAGGGTTTGAGACTGATTATTTGGTCTCACGAAATAAAATATGACGAAAACAAGTTTCCTAAAGAAACAAATGAGTCAAGAAAGACTAAGGACATATTTGTTTTCCAAAGGCACGAACAGAAATACGTTCTTTGAGTTTGAGACTTTCTTATCACACCCTGAAAACCAATCTCTTTTGCCCTTTACACTAAGTACATAAGTTTTTAATATGTAAATATAGCTGATAACAAAGGGTTTATACTCTGCTTAGAAGTTTCATGCCTAAAAGGAATTTTACAAATGGAAATTGATTTTAATTTCTAAATGCATTTTACAACTATAATAATATAAAATAATAACAGTAGTAATTATATTGGTATAAATATGTCTAAATGAGGGACAGGTTCTTAAGAATTGGGTCAGATGAATAGCAATTCAGTTGTAAAGGACCAAATGCGAGTGTAGGTGCAGGGTTTCTCTAGTATACAAGGCAAGACGTAAGGTAAGATTTTGAATGAGAGAATAATACAGATGAGAGAAGAATTGATAGTGAACAAATATTGTGTGGATTGATAATAGAAAGATTGTCCGGGCCAAGTGTTGATTGTTATGAAACTGGTATGTGAGAATAATAGGGAATAAATACGTATGTGACATATATGGAATCAGAAAAACTTATGGTAGGATAGAGGCCATGTTGAAAATATATGGTAGAAATGTTAATGGAAAGATTGCCCGGCCCAAGTGTTGATTATTATGAAACTGGTATGTGAGTATAATAGGGAATAAATACGTATGTGACATATATGGAATCAGAAAAACTTATGGTAGGATAGAGGCAATGTTGAAAATATATGGTAGAAATGTTAATGGAAAGATTGCCCGGCCCAAGTGTTGATTATTATGAAACTGGTATGTGAGTATAATAGGGAATAAATACGTATGTGACATATATGGAATCAGAAAAACTTATGGTAGGATAGAGGCCATGTTGAAAATATATGGTAGAAATGTTAATGGAAAGATTGCCCGGCCCAAGTGTTGATTATTATGAAACTGGTATGTGAGTATAATAGGGAATAAATACGTATGTGACATATATGGAATCAGAAAAACTTATGGTAGGATAGAGGCCATGTTGAAAATATATGGTAGAAATGTTAATGGAAAGATTGCCCGGCCCAAGTGTTGATTATTATGAAACTGGTATGTGAGAATAATAGGGAATAAATACGTATGTGACATATATGGAATCAGAAAAACTTATGGTAGGATAGAGGCCATGTTGAAAATATATGGTAGAAATGTTAATGGAAAGATTGCCCGGCCCAAGTGTTGATTATTATGAAACTGGTATGTGAGAATAATAGGGAATAAATACGTATGTGACATATATGGAATCAGAAAAACTTATGGTAGGATAGAGGCAATGTTGAAAATATATGGTAGAAATGTTAATGGAAAGATTGCCCGGCCCAAGTGTTGATTATTATGAAACTGGTATGTGAGAATAATAGGGAATAAATACGTATGTGACATATATGGAATCAGAAAAACTTATGGTAGGATAGAGGCAATGTTGAAAATATATGGTAGAAATGTTGTTGTGATATATCGAAGTGAAGCATTTGCTAGGTTGTGTAAGCCGGATATTGTTTGGTGTGGCGTGAAAGTAATTGTATGACATAAATGTCTTTAAGGTTGGTTTGTATCATCTTACGTTAAGTGATGTGAAGTCAGAGGAAGGGTCAAAGTTGTGGAATAAAGTGAATGATGAATTGTGTGTGGAATGATTGTCATTTGCTTACGAAGCGACACTGATTGATGATAGTGAAAAGGAACACCAGAAAGTAGTGAAAAAGATTGAAAACCAGAGAACTAGATCAGTGAGAACGGTTAGTTTGTAAAGGTATATTGTGTAAGAAATCTATACGCGGTATCAACCATGATAAAGAAGTATTACTTAGAATGTAGCAGTAACTGTCGTCTTGTTTTTTCTCAAGAACTAGCCTTTGTTTAGTACACACACACACACACACACACACACACACACACATATATATATATATATATATATATATATATATATATATATATATATATATATATATATATATGTGTGTGTGTGTGTGTGTGTGTGTGTGTGTGTGTGCAAAAGAACCTCGGGGAAAATGGAAATATGAAATATAAGATTAAGTCCTGACTAGTTTTGTGATACTTCTTCAGAGGACTGATCAGTCCTCTGAAGAAGTGTCACGAAACTAGTCAGGACTTAATCTTATTTTTCATATTTTCATTTACCCCGAGGTTCTTATGCATTTGAGCATCACGTTCCTCTGTAATTTTTACGCATATATATATATATATATATATATATATATATATATATATATATATATATATATGTGTGTGTGTGTGTGTGGGGGGGGGGGAGTGTTATCTGCATAAGCATATATACCCTCTGAAAATGAAATTACTGTCAACGTAATGAATTAAAAACTAAATTCAAGAATTCAGTTACAAGGTGTCGCACTTTTCCATAAGACCAGATTAAACTATTATTTCCCTCAGTTATGATAAAGCGTCACGAACCCCATCTGCATTATTATTACCAGAGAGAGAGAGAGAGAGAGGAGAGAGAGAGAGAGAGAGAGAGAGAGAGAGAGAGAGAGAGAGAGAGAGAGAGAGAGAGAGAGAGAGAGAGAGAGAGAGAGAGAGAATAAAAGCATGTGTGTGTAAGGAGGGAAGTTAATTCGGAAAATCTTACTTTCCAAGGATAACGAAGTTATAAAGCGTGTTGCCGGGTCTAAGAAATGATGGCCAAACAGAATGAAAATTCGAAAAGTGAGTCTAATAATTCTCAACTTGTAGGAAATATGGGGTGGGGCTACAGGGCAGTTATGTTGGGAAGGGAGAGGGCGATGAAGGTAAAGGAGTAGGAGCGTGAACGAGATGTAAATCCAGGCCCTAAACTCCTCATTTGATAATTTATCCACATAATTTTTACTCTCATTCCTACCTTCGTCGCTATGCGTTCCTTCTCGAATTTTATCCTCCAGGAGTCGTACACAACCTTGGGTGTGACATATCACCTCCGGTCGTCTAGTCTTTCTTCATCTCATGAGCTATCTTTGGGAACCCATTACGTGCGAATGTTTACTCAAGGCGCTCCTGATTCACCCTTTAAACATACGACTGAGTCGTGGGCAAAGCCATTCCTCTTCAGCATCAGCATCGAATTAAAGAGGTCGGGGCTGGCTGGTGTCGTACCCGATGAGGGAGGAGGAAGTAGTAGTGGAAGATAGGATGCAGATCCTTGAGGATAAGGGGCACCAAGTGAGGAGTGGGAGGAACGAAGTGAGAGGCAATGCCTGTTTAGTTTTTTTTCTTTTTTTTTCAAAGATCTGCAAAAAGACTCTGTAGGTCTTGGGTTTTTCATAACAATAAAATGCATACCACTTTATCCGATTTTGCTAAGGATGTTTGGAAACTTCACGTGGACGCTAGTCACCTTCGTTTTTAAAGCTGGAACATGGTCTGTAAATTAATAGATTGAACTTTGTAATTACATGTGTGGGGTCTTCGTAAGGTTTTATCTAAGGGAAAGCTATTCCAAGAGTTTAAGAAATGGGAATATTGTTTCCAATTAAACATATGAACGAGACTCGGGCTGATATATTTATTCAGATTACCTGATATATAGGAAAGTGATATCTATGATATTACCCAACACCCTATCTACCTCGTAGGGTTTTGAAGTAGTAGTTTTCCTTTGTTATTTGATATTCTCTTATTTCACTGTTTCCGTTGAAAGGAAAATTTATTCATTTTTAATCATGGAGGTTTAAACTGATTCATAAAAAGGAAAAATCAAGGAAATTTTTCTCTAAAATCTATTGATGTAATATGCATACATTCGATCAAGTCATTGATCCAAATGTCCGCGGGTCACAATGAAACTAAATTCTGATGGTAAAAATCACGTACGATAATGGACCATGGAACTGTTGTGAAGTTTTTCAGTATAACAAGAAAGCCAGTAATCAAAGGATACAATTAATAGTATAAAATTGAATACAACCAGTATTCATCCTGCATATCCTAAGGGGAATGAATTATTATTATTATTATTATTATTATTATTATTATTATTATTATTATTATTATTATTATTATTATCATCACTTGTTAGGCTACAACCCTAGTTGGATAAGCAGAATGCTATAAGCCCAGGGGCTCCAACATGGAAAATAGCCCAGTAAGGAAAGGAAAAATAGGAAAAGTAAGATATTTTAAAAACAGTGACATTAGAATAAAAATTTCCTTTATAGGCTATAAAAGTTTTAACAAACCAAGAGGAAGAGAAGTTAGATAGAATAATGCGCCTGAGTGTACCCTCAAGCAAGAATGACAAGAAAGGGGGTTGTGTGCAAATACAAATGTATAAAGTCTTGCATGTAGACATTTTTTTTTCCTCAGAAATAATCTTGAAGGAATTTATTGGAATAGGTATGAAATATTTCTAGAATTAACTACCCGAGGTGACAGTTACGCTCACTAATGTCACGTAAATTGGTCCTCCCAGATATTGAGAGGTTCTTGCAGAGGTAGAGGGAGAGAAATGGAGGAAAGCGAAAAACAAAATAATATCTGGTTGTTGTTATATTAGATTAAATCTTCCTGTATAGCATACATGTATATGTGTGTGTATATATATATACATATATATATATATGTGTGTTTATATATATATATATATATATATATATATATGTGTGTGTGTGTGTGTGTGTTTATATATATATATATATATATATACAGTATATATATATATATATATATATATATATATATATATATATATATATATAATGTCTGTGCATAGACAAACAACAGATGATATACAGTATATAAGTATATATATATATATATATATATATATATATATATATATATATATATATATATATATATATATAGTGCAAGGTGACTATTAGGTACTGACAAAGAGGCGAGGTAAATGCAAGTGAAATATATTCAGCAGATAACGAGCTTAATTACAAACAGTTTAGAGCAACAATGTCGCAAAAATTCAAACAATCTGAAACACGCGATGCCAAGCTTAAACAGGTTATTCCATTATCAGTGCGGGAGAGAGCAAGAGATAAAAAAAGCAACAGCATTATAGTGTATCAGCGTTTATGAAACACGTGTGGAACATGTAACAATGGTAGGGCAAAAGAAAAGCGGTGAGGAGCTGTCACTCCAGTGGTCACCAATTGTGCGAGGTGTGTTAGGTACTAACAGAGAGGCGATGTGAATGCAAATGAAGTTTATTCAACACATAACGAGCTTATACACAATCAGTTCAGAGCAACAATGTCATAAAATTTCAAACCATTTGAAACATGCGATGGCAAGCTTAAATAGATTTTCTATTATAATAGAAAATATATTTAAATCTAATTATTAGTGCGGAAGAGAGCGAGAGATAGGAAACAACTATAGTTTTACAGTTTATGAGCATGGAAGAAAAACATGTGCGGTGCACTATGTGCCGTAGATACACACACACACACACACACACACACACATATATATATATATATATATATATATATATATATATGTATATATATACATATATATATATATATATATATATATATATATATATATATATATATATATATATGTATGTATGTATGTATATGAACCCATCGCTAAGCTTACAATGAAAAACAACAGATAGATCCTCATCTCACTGCATGTGGGATCCCTATGAGGTCATCTTTATGACCTCGTCATAAGTGAGCTTTATTGATTGATTTTTACTTATATGTATATGCATTATTTGTATACATATATAATATGTATATATTATATATATATATATATATATATATATATATATATATATATATATATATATATATATACTAATATTTATTTGTATATCATAAATATATAAGTTTTATATATATATATATATATATATATATATATATATATATATATATATATATATATATACATAGATAAATATATATTTGTATACATTATATAATTTTTTATGCATTAATTATGTATATGTAAATGTATGTTTGAAGTCTCTTTTTTTAAAACTAATATATGTTATAACGTGTACGTGATTGTTCTTCATTTTTTCCTATCTCCTCATGATGCTTAGATGCGACCTTCACTGACAACTCAATGTAGTTATGTCAACTTAATCTTTTGTAAAGGAATTATTTTGGAGGTTTTATCCTACTTAAGCAAACGACTTCTCTCACTCCGTGTCTGTCATTTTGAAGGAAAAAATATAGTGTTATGTTTCTCTTAAAAAAAACGATAAACTTTTATATTTACAAAGTGTTGTCGAAGAGCACCATTGCGAATATAGAAATGTGATATCTGGTGTTCCTCAGGGTAGTGTTCGTGCCCCATTACTTTTCGTAAGTTGAACCCTAACAAAACTCAAAGTATGAGGATAAGTTGGTCGATGGTAGCGGGGTCCTCAAAATCCAGATTTATCTATTGATAAAATTTCATTAACTAAATACTGTACAACTCTTAAAATTTTAGGTGTAATTCTTAATTGCAAATTTACTTTTGAGAAAAAATTAGGTTTGTTTCTTCCTCGACTGCACAAAAAGAAGAAATGGACTTATTGAGAAAGTCTTTGAAGATTTTCGGCGATCAATC
>NC_090762.1:7907222-7917222 GCF_036898095.1 Palaemon carinicauda | reverse complement strand
GCAGCAGAAATCTTGTAACAGATAGATTGAGAGGTGTACGAGAGCATACACACATAACCACATACATACACATACACACATATATATATACATATATATATATATATATATATATATATATATATATATATATATATATATATATATATATATATATATATATATACACAGTATGTATTTATGTTCGTGCATATATATATATATATATATATATATATATATATATATATATATATACATACACATATGCATGTATGCATGTATGCATATGTATTATACACTTATATATGTAGGCTATATGTATATATACATAATATGTGTGTATATGTATATGCATATACACATATATACAGTGTATATATATATATATATATATATATATATATATATATATATATATATATATATGTGTGTGTGTGTATATATATATATGTGTGTTTGTATATATATATATATATATATATATATATATATATATATATATATATATATATATATATATATATATATAATACGACCTCTGTCAACCTCCGATATTTCCCTTGGGTAGGTTAACAAAGGCAGAATGAAATTTTAATTACCCGCCCTCATCCAGGAGCCGAACCCCGAGTTGACTTTTATTTGCATATTTTTTCGTTTATGAAATTTTTCTTTTTTGCTTGAAGAGTTTTCTCTACTATATGTTTTGCTTTGTAATTTTTGAAAAATATTCCTATTGAAAATTGTTGGTGTTTCTATTCAGGCATTTCTCTTTGATATAAATTGTTTATTAATTTAGTTTCTTGTTATGAAATTATTAGGTTTAATTTCAGAATATTTTCCTCCTGGGGAATTCCCTCTTTATTCATAGTTTGTCCCCAAAAAACCGGGATTTTTTTTTATTCATTCAAATGTTACATCTTTTATTAATTAAATAACCTTTTGGGTTAAGTAGTATTTCTATATGAAATTGTTAATCATTTTCTTGATAGGAAACTGATATTTAAGTTTTGGAGATAGGTTGGTTAATGTCTAAGTTAATCAACTTACAAATTATAAGAAAAAGCAATGCTTTTCATTGTTCTCCATTTATTAAATGAGTGACGTCTCATTTCAACATTATTAACCCGATTTATATTTATATGCAAATTAACATTTGATGGTGGTATTTAACCGTTATCTAAAACAAATATAAGGTATGGAAATTGAAAGAAGTAAAATGGAATTTTAAAAACATTGAAAAATTAAAGGGAGGTGAAAATAGCATGGAAGTAAATTTTGCAAAATAACCAAGTAGTTGGTGTATCGATAGACCATTGTTTCCGTATTCCTTTATGCATACATATAATGATAAATGTTATTATATAGTGTCTATATTTAGATAACAAAATACTATTGCACTGCAGTATGTCATCAATTCAGCCTAAGAAACAATTATACATAGAACCCGGAATGACTAATGCAGAAAATGACAGAATAAGAAAGAAAGACTCAAATAAATCAACCAGGGAGAGAAAG
The DNA here is from genome assembly GCF_036898095.1 of Palaemon carinicauda. Lineage (NCBI taxonomy): Eukaryota > Metazoa > Arthropoda > Malacostraca > Decapoda > Palaemonidae > Palaemon > Palaemon carinicauda. Next base: position 7,915,725 of record NC_090762.1, on the reverse strand, counting down.
ATAGACTTATACGATTTTGATACAATTCATTATTTATTTCTAATATTTAATGAAACGTTCTTTGGGATCTATGTAATGCTCCGTCCTTTGTTTAGAAGTCCCAATAAAATAATGTCTTTTCTTGTAATGTATCGTAGAGAGTTACATGCTGCAGGTATTGCGTTTTCGATATGCAATAGATTATCGTTATAATCATCACTTAATTAGATTTGATTTAGTAATTGCTTTGCCATTTTATTAACATATTGTATGATATCTACTTTCTAATGTTCATAGCATTTTCCTTTTATATATATATATATATATATATATATTATATATATATATATATATATATATATATATATATATATATATATATATATAAATGTATGTATAAATCTAAACCATTCAACTATCATTGGTGTTTTAAAGCATACAGATAGATTACGTGAACCAAAAGTTATTGTATTCGGTATAAGTTCCTTTGTACTCATTCATGACTCCATTTGCCTTGAAAAAAATCTTAATCCTGGTAATGTTTCAAAATCAAATGTAAATTTGCTGGCATAATGGTGCACCATATAAAATTGATTGGAGATACATTAAAGGAGAGAGCACCTAAGATACAGAGAGGTGTCCCCCCCTCTGTATCTTAGGAACACCCATCGCGGAAGTAAGTAGCAAACTGCTATGACGTGTGAGAAAATTATTGCAAGTAACACACTGGTATAACGTGAAAATAACCGATTCCTTGCAAAACGTTTGTTTGACATGACACGAGCTAAATCATTGGAAATAACACAATGATATGATATAAAAGTAGCAGTATTGTTGCCTGTGTCCGTCTAGTTATTATTTGGTCGTCGACTGGTCAAGAGCGTTTTGCCATAAACAACCCAAAATTAGAAAAAAATGATTGCTAGCTACTACCTGGCAATGGGTTGATTAATGGTGCGATAAACGATTTAATATGCCTCTTCGTCTTTTCCCTGGTCACTTGCGTTCTACGCGAAAGAACAAAATCCCGTAACGGTATAAAGACAGATTGTTTTGAAGTAGTGGTTCATCGCGTTAAAGACGACATTTGTTCGTAACAATTGAAAATGTTGCGGTTGTTCCGCTAGCTCACTCTCTTAGTTTTCTGATCAATTGGACTTACGTTGTTTTCAATGAGACTCAAGTTGTAGTTGCATCTCAGGGCGATTGTGTCGGAGCTTACAACTTAAATCAAGTATGAGGTTTGTTATTTCCCACATTGGTGATCATCATTCCATGGTCCCAATGCTCTCTCTCTCTCTCTCTCTCTCTCTCTCTCTCTCTCTCTCTCTCTCTCTCTCTGCGTCAAATCCGCAATGAGAAAGTCAATTACGACATTCTTCAGTTTTCAGGTTCATTATTTTCATTCTCTGTGACCAGTGATTCTCTCTCTCTCTCTCTCTCTCTCTCTCTCTCTCTCTCTCTCTCTCTCTCTGCGTCAAATCCGCAATGAGAAAGTCAATTACGACATTCTTCAGTTTTCAGGTTCATTATTTTCATTCTCTGTGACCAGTGATCTCTCTCTCTCTCTCTCTCTCTCTCTCTCCTCTCTCTCTCTCTCTCTCTCTCTCTCTCTCTCTCTCTCTCTCTCTCTCTCATTACCCCATAAATTTCGTGTGATATCTGGTGTAATGTCTAAGACATATTGCATTGGAGAAAAGGGAAGAAAAAATTATAAGTCTGCACGAAATATGATTCACCTATACAACTTTAGGGAGGGAATGTACACGTACCTTACAGTACCTGAGATTTCATGTCATTGTGTAATTTCTTTCTCTAAAGACGCCCTTCTACTCTACTGCATCGTCCGGAAAGTTTTATTTTTTTCTTTATAACATTTGGTATTATTATGGTTTTGACTTTGGTGGCATCAGAAGAGATATATGTGATTCGTACAATAAGACATAAAGTATAAACAGAATTGTGTATGGTGATATTTGAAAGGTTGGCTAGATGTCTTTATGATTGTGCTAGTATAATAAGAGATTTGAGGTGCAAACAGAATTGTTTTAGTTTTTGCCAAAAAAATTGTTACGTGTTTCGTATTTTTATAATTTTGTATTCTTTGGGATGATTAGAAAATAACCCAAATTGAGTTAGTGTGTTTTAAAGATATAGGAAAAAACCTAAAGGTTTCTATGATTTACCTTTTAATACTGAATGTTGTGTGAATTGCTGTATTAGAATAATTGAATAAATATGTAATGACCTGGTTTTTGGGGAAGACCCGTAAAGAGAAATATTGTTGATTGAAAAGAGAAGGATATTGTCCTTATTAGTTTGTTTTCTTATAAAATAGCCCTAACCTGAGTTAGTCTTCAAATATCAATCAAACATCAGTCTTACCGAGTCAAACTGATTTCCGTCTTCTTGACTCTTCTAAGTCTCAATTGATCTTTGAAGTCAAGCTAATAAGGGACGACCCATTCTTGTTTCTTGACCTTGTTCGAACGGTTGTTGTTCTTCTGTGACCTGATTGGCCTCGAGGAATATTGCGTTGTTTCGATTGTCAATTTGATTATTAAATTTATTTCCTTTAACTCCATTGTAAAAGGCATGGTCTCGTTATATCTATGTAAACATGTCTGGTAATTGATACTTTCCCTCGTCTTTATGAGAAATTTTATTAGATTATGAACTGATTTAACGCATTCCATTACAAGAATGATTCAGGTTTCTTTTGAACAGGAATTTATATTCAAAATACTACGCTCAGTGTTTGACCATATTTACGCTTTAATTTGAACTTACTTATTTTTCCTGAATTTATAGTGAAACATATGGGTTACGAGTTTGCCTAAAAGATATAAATGATGTTTTGGATAATGTATAAAAAAGGGAACAAAAGTTACCCGAACATGTATTCGTAATGCCCCTATTTTTAGATAATACTTTGATTAGAAATTAGAATAGAAAAATCCTATAAATACTAGCCAGTTGAGAGTAATAAAGATCATTTTGCGTTTCATATATGGGCTATGTAGTTCCTCTTATACTTTATACAGTATCATTTTGTCACTTACATAAAGCATATTCCTGATATGCAGTAATAAAATACTCCGCATGTCACGAAACGTAGTTTAATGAGAGTACATAAATCTGACAGTGTATAACGCCATTAAATAGGAAAAAGAAAATCTGGAGGGAATTTACATGCAAGGAGAAAGGTATATCATTCGTTAGATTAATGGAGTTTTTGAGGTATCCTTATCGTGTTTTCATTACATATCTGAGCTTCCAGAACAGAAAAATGTCAAATTAGGAGATAAAATAAGAGACTGGAATTATATGGGGGAGATTGGAAAGTATGGCAAGGTTAGTTAGAATTGCATTGCACTGTACAAAAAAATGGGGTGATATACTCATTCTAATAATTATTATCTGGGTTTTTTATTTTGCAGGTCCTCCTATCACCACTCTTTCTGTTCTATCCAGAGTGCCGTATTTATTTGTTGGTGGTTTTTAGGTTCTAGTTTTCTTTGAAAACTTGTACTCTGATGTAAAATGCTTTTGAGATGAATATATCTTTCGTTTGAGGAAAGTAATAGTGGTCATAGTACCAATTTAAAAGTGATTTTCAATTTTTAAATGTAGGAGAAGGTGGTGTAAAGTTATAATTTAAAAGGAAATTATTTTTCTTAAAATTTGAGTGCTTTCTTATACCTGTAAGATCTTCTATACGTGACAACAGAAACCTTTGCTTACATTACAATATGTTTTGTTTTTTTTATTATTCTATTTCAGATATTGTTAAGCCCGTTCAGAATTATAGCACTCGAAGTTGATATGTGGGTCAATGAAAATTATGCTTAATAAAAACTGAATGTTTGAAATGTATGTTCAGGAATAAATGGGTCATGGCTATGTTATAATTGCACTTTAAGACGCACTTGAAACTTCAGTGACTTTTATTCCCAAGAATTTCCATAGCTTACGTATTTTGATGACTACATCATGCATTTAAACCGCGTTGAATTCTTACAAAGACACAGTTCACGAATGCTATAGGAAGTACAAGGAAACTTGTATGGCTTAAGATAGAATTGTTTAGACTAATATAGATATATGTAAGTGCTCCTCAATTTCCTTGTCATTTATTGTCTTAAACGTTCTCTCTCTCTCTCTCTCTCTCTCTCTCTCTCTCTCTCTCTCTCTCTCTCTCTCTCTCTCTCTCTCTCTCTCTCTCTCTGAGTGTACATGTATAAGTATTGTACTGTATTAATTTCACATCTGATATATATATATATATATATATATATATATATATATATATATATATATGTGTGTGTGTGTGTGTGTGTGTGTGTGTATTCTTAATATAGATTTATATATATATGTGTGTGTGTGTATAAGTATATATATATATACATATATATATGTATATTATATGTATGTATGTATGTATGTATATGTGTGTGTATGTATATATAAGTACTGACCAGACCTAGTGTAGATAAGCTAGTTTCTGGTCGAACAGTTCCAGTAAAATGAAAACATACGTGGTTACCGACTTAAGTAAAGAGAACCCAACGTTGCTCAACTTCACTTATTAAGAGAAATCTGTGTAATGAAGGTGTCACCCAGATATTTTATAAAATTCACATAATTCGATTTACTTGACATAACCGATGTGTGTCATGTTTTTTTTTTTTTTTTTTTTTTTTTTTTTTTTTAATAGAGAGTATTCTTGATGATTTTTCGTCAAATTTTGTTACGGACATTCCTTCACTGTTGCTAATTGTATGGGTAATGGCAGTTGAGTAGCATATTGAAATTTCTCTTTAGTTTCTAATATTTTAAGAAAATTGGTAAGATAATATTATTATTGATATTAGCAGTATTAGTAACATTAGTTATCTTGTTATTCTACCAACTGTTGTTTATTCAGCTGCCTCCAATTAATTTCTCTCTTGTACTAAATACTACATGGGAATTCTCTTACCTGCAGTTCTTCACTTACACGTCTAAATCTGAAACATGGATTGAAATTATGTATAGTCAAAATTTGTCATCCTTACAGAACGAAGTGGCTTCATCGAAATACACACGATTGTATAAATTTTGCCAATGCAATAATTTTACAGTACTGTTGCATAGAGGAGACTCCATAATCATGTTACGACTATATAACACAATAAAAGCAGTCATTGATACTACTGTAATTCATTTCCGAGTCATGATATACATTTATGAAGAGAAAGTGATCATAATATGTAACTACTCTAGAAATATTGCCTGTTTGTCCGCGAATGGCTTATTTATGTGGATAGGGGAATGTGCGAAGGGAAGATGGTTGGATGGTAACGTGTTGGACATGACGCTGTGTGATGTTAAGAAATCATTTGTGAGATTTAGATTTTAAAATGAATTATTTTTTTCAGTAAGAGAAAAGGGATGAAAAAACTTATAATACTAAGCATTTAGAAACTCTCTCTCTCTCTCTCTCTCTCTCTCTCTCTCTCTCTCTCTCTCTCTCTCTCTCTCTCTCTCTCTCGTCAATAAAAACTCCTATCTCAAACTTTCGGAAACGTAGAATTTTATTTTCGTATTGATGCCTTTTCCAGTTTATTTTCCTGGTGTGGTGTTTGATGATACTGAAATATAATTTTTACAAGTTTCTATAAAGGATTATCAATAAATAAAATAAGAAATGGTATGGAATCGTTTGCCTTTACTCTCGATTTCCATTTAGACCTGTTCCAATTCTCTCTCTCTCTCTCTCTCTCTCTCTCTCTCTCTCTCTCTCTCTCTCTCTCTCTCTCTCTCTCTCTCTCTCTCTCTCCCCGACATGGGACTGTGGAACTTTTTAAATAATTCTCGGAAAAAACGTAAAGGTTTTGTTGTGTATCGTTTCGGTTTTTTCCTTTTGTTTTTTATTCGATGCTATTTGGGATATATGCTGCAGTCTACACATGTGTCATGTTTTCTGAAAAATTCATCAACTATTCTCCGCGCTTTCAGAATCTTTTTTTTTTTTTTTTGGGGGGGGGGGGGGGGTGGCTGGGGGACGCGGGCTCCCTTCTGAAACGGCATAAAAAGGTTACGAAATCCGTAGCTGTTTCGGAGAGTGATTTTTATTGTTCTGTTGAAAATGGAAAATTATTCCTATGGCTGTCAACGGTATCCTGCGTCTGGAATTAATTCTTGTCCAACGCGTGAGTTATTTTTTCGTAGTTCTGGAATGATTTTAGGCATTGGATGGAAGCATAAGTTAATCGAATCATATTTGCAAGTATGGATAACAGTATCATCTCTCTCTCTCTCTCTCTCTCTCTCTCTCTCTCTCTCTCTCTCTCTCTCTCTCTCTCTCTCTAAATGAATATATATATATATATATATATATATATATATATATATATATATATATATATATATATATATATATATGTATGTATATTATATATATGTGTGTGTGCGCGTGCGCTTGTTTATTTTATCTTTGTTCATGTTTAAATCCTTTTTTCAAATAGTTGGGTGGCTCCAGAAGGTATTACTATCCAACAGAATAATCCATGTACTCATTTACTTAGTTATTTGTATATAACAGTATGGAATATATTTATGAATATTTGCGATTGTATATTTGCCATATCATAAAATCCATGGATATAAAATTGTAATTTTAGTTTTTGTCTAGGACTAATGATGATTTTCTGGCATTTTACAAGAATTAATATATGTTTCAAGAATTAATCTAGATTCTAAAATTACAACAAAGCCTGGTTGTAGAGCCGTTTGAAACTTCATAGGTTTCTAAACAAGGGCTATAATCCCTTACTGACACAGAATCGTTAAGTTACGGTACCAGAAAGAAGATAGAATTATCCTCAACGCCCTCCTCTACTCTATGGTAGGCTACATTATTTATTAAATGGCCCGCATCAAAGGTGAATGGTAAAACTGTAATCGAATACATTATTATAATCTGAATGGTATAAATAGCATTAGGTCTTCAGTTATGCTTGATGTGTTTTAAGAACATCTACAAATTAAAGAAAGGCGTAAGTAGTGAATAAGGTAGAGCATAAATTCAAACAAGAATAAGCCCATTTTTCTGAACTTGAATATCGCAGGTCGATTGTTGCGGGAAAGAAAATAATTTGTTTCCTTTTCATGTAAAATACCCATGAGAAATGTACGTGTTTAATTTGATAAGAGTAAATAACCGTGAGAATGCACATGTTTAATTTTAATGGGGTAAATACCCATGAGAATAGTAGGGGTTTGATTTGACCGGGTAAACACCCATAAGAAATGTAAGGTTTGCAAGTTTAATTTGACTGGGGTAAACGTTCTTAGGAACTGTACCGGTTTAATTTGACGGGGGTAAACACCAATGGGAACTATAAATATTTATTGTGACCGTGTTAAACACGAATGAGAATTGTAATTTATTGTGACCGGGGTAAACACCAGTGAGAAATTTGATTATTTATTGTGACCTGGATAAGCACCAGTGAGAACTATAAGTATTTATTGTGACCTTGGTAAACAAGAATGAGAATTGTAATGTATTGTGACCGGGGTAAACACCAATGAAAACTGTAATTTTTTATTGTGACCGTGGTAAACACGAATGAGAATTGTAATTTATTGTGACTGTGGTAAACACGAATGAGAATTATAATTATTTATTGTGACCTTGGTAAACCCATAAGAGAATTGTAATTCATTATGACTGGGGCAAACACCAATGAGAACTTTAATTGTTTATTGTGATCGTGGTAAAGACGACTGAGAATTTTAATATATTGTGACCGGGGTAAACACCAATGAGAATTAGGATTATTTATTGTAATCAGGGTAAACATCAATGACAATTTTAATTATTTATTGCGACCGGGATTAACACTAATGAGAACTATAATTATTTATTGTGACCGTGGTAAACACGAATGAGAATTAAAATTATTCATTGAGACCGGGATATACACCAATAAGAATTTTGATTATTTATTGTGACTGGGGTTAACAACAATGAGAACTATGATTATTTATTGTGACCGTTGTGAACATGAATGAGAATTGTAATTTATTGTAACCGGAGTAAACACCAATGAGAATTATACTTATTTATTGTGACCGCGTTAAACACCAATGAGAATTATAATTATTTATTGTGACCGGAGTATACACTAATGAGAATTATACTTATTTATTGTGACCGCGTTAAACCAATGCCAATTATGATTATTCATTGTGACCGGGTACACACCAATGAGAACTATAATTTTTTTTATTGTGACCGGAGTATACACCAATGAGAATTATACTTATTTATTGTGACCGCGTTAAACACCAATGAGAATTATAATTATTTATTGTGACCGGAGTATACACTAATGAGAATTATACTTATTTATTGTGACCGCGTTAAACCAATACCAATTATAATTATTTATTGTGACCGGAGTATACACCAATGAGTATAATACTTATTTATTGTGACCGTGGTAAACACCAGTGAGAATTATAATTGTTTATT
>NC_090762.1:7879722-7902222 GCF_036898095.1 Palaemon carinicauda | reverse complement strand
ATGAAGATATATATATATATATATATATATATATATATATATATATATATATATATATATATATATATATACATATATATATATATACATATATATATATATATATATATATATATATATATATATATATATATATATATATGTCTATATGATGTATATATAACAAGTTGAGATTTATAGACCTTTGACCTTTATCTTATCCTTAACAGATACTGTTAGTCATTGCAGATTGGTAGACAGGGTATGGGAATCTTATAACTTAGTCAAATTCAGTGAATGCAAGGTACAGTTTCCTCCCATTTCTTCAAATCTTCCATACAGTTTTCCCAGTTATTTTTCTTTTGAACCCCTTATCTCTATAATTATATTTTTGTGTCTATAGTCCATTTCTTTTAGCGATGCATATTTGCACCGACTCGCGGCGGTGCCCTTTTAGCTCGGAAAAGTTTCCGGATCGCTGATTGGTTGGACAAGATAATTCTAACCAATCAGCGATCAGGAAACTTTTCCGAGCTAAAAGGGCACTGCCGCGAGTCTGTGCAAATATGCATCGCTAAAAGAAATGGACTATAGTTAGGGTAGAAATTTTGTCAAAGAAACCACTTTGTTGAACTAGCAAAATTGGCCTCTAAAAATCTATATGCAATTTTAGCTACAATAAATTCTTTTTTCATCTCGGTTCTTAAAGGTGGATTATGAATGTATTTATCTGAGTAGAGCAATCGTATTTTAGGGCCTCCTCTTTTGTTCCCTTCATGATTTGATACAATCTAAAAGATGGTTCAAATGGTCAGGCATCCCCCTTATCTTTGCTGGAAAGTGACATCTGTCTCCTTTCTACAGATACTATTTTGGTTACTGCATTGTGGATCTTGGAGAGGAAACTCCTCTACGCAGGTGACATCTTTCTCATCTCTTTGTCCACTTTGTACCAAAATCAGCAGGCCTTGGGTAACTTTAGTATTGTTAAGCTTTAGGATTCCTCCTACTTTTTTTTTCCTGACATATGATCATTCTTTCTCTAAGGCGATGGCTATCGCCCATCCCTCCTGCCCCATTTGATTTTCTTAGGGCTGCACAATAAGAATTTGTTTTATATGTAATCTTCCTGTAATAATCAGGAAACAGTTAAAAGGAATTAAGGATGAAGATGCAGACTGGGAAGACATAACACTGGTTTTAAGGTGAAGATGTTAAATTAGGAAATGTAAATTGAAAAAAAAAAAAAAAAAAAAATTGGCAAAATCGTTCTTAAAAGTTCACTTACCTCATTATTGTGGTAGTTTAATGGCCAAAATCTAATAAGAGACACCTCAGAGTAATGGGAGGATGTGAGGTTTTCAAATAACCATTGGGGGATATTAAGGAGTAGGAGACAGTAATAAACGTACTGACCGATGAAGCATTAGCATGAAATAACAACCGTTTTCAAATCTTCCTTCCATGACGTTTTTCATTACGTCTCGAAAAAAGGATTTTAATTTTTAGAAATACTTCCCTTCTTTGATTGCCTTGCAATTCAGAGAGGAAGCAGTTAAAGATCGCTAACGTTAAAATTTTAATAGGTATAACTCGATCATCTTGTTCAATTCTTGCTGATCCTTAAAAACTTATCTTGAATATCATCTGTGTACTGACTTTTAAAAAGTTAAAAATTCCTTATGAACTTTGATTTGATGAAATTTCTTTGTAAAAAAAACTTTCTTGAAGAAAACAGTCGAAGAGCATTCAAAATGTCTAATGCAATTCTAAAAAAATTCATCTTACCAGAAGTTTTTATCCATAACTTTTTCAGTTCCCGAATCACTGTTCATTGGTAACTCAAAATGTCCGAGTCATGTATTTTCTATTTTATAAAAAATTGAAAAGTCATGCATATCTGATTTCAAAAAGCTGAGTCATTCATAGATAAATTTTGAAAGATTGACTATATCATGTCCTACGTCGGTGACTTTGGTCATTTATTAACATTTATTAACCATGAAATGGTTGGTTTTCGATTGGCAGAGACGCCCATGTTGCGGATCAAGTGTGCTAGATAAATTTCCCATAGCTTTTCATTACAGGTACGAAATCCGTCGAATCAATGTTGAAATTTTTTCTTCCCTTTTTTCCTCTCTTCTTTCTCTCTCCGTAAGACCCTTAAGAGAGGACGTTATTACAGCCATTTTTCTATGATTTATTCTTGGCTTCTTACGTATATTAGACGATTCTCTTAAATGAATGACCTCCTTTCGGTCCTTGAAATCAAAGGGAGCTACGATATGATATTCTTTCTCGCCTTACAATTGGCTTTTTATTCCCGTCGGTGCTTATTAATTCCATGTCATTCACGCTAGATTTTAAGTCAGAATCTTCCAAACGACTGGTATCTGCAGTTCTTTCGCTCTTCAAACACTGCGTGGTCTCGTGGTTTATTGTTTTCGATGGCGGTATTATTTTCCACCATTGCACCGTGACACGGGAATTGATTTTCTTTCTCTCTGTCTTTTCATGTGGAGTCGGTGGGGGGTGGGGGTGATTGGCCAATCCCCTCAGTGCAAGGAAAAAAAAGGGTCTTGCAGCTCTAACAGAAAATGTTTTAGACTGTAACGTAAATCCTAAAGTACTGTATATTACCTCAAAATTGGTTTGAATGTAAGGACTTCGCCAAAACGTTTTTATTATTTTCTAAGGAAGTGTGGACATTTCAAATACTGTTATAGGAGTGAATAATGTGTTCTAGAAGAAATTGACTGATTCTCTCTCCCGGTTCAACTCCCACCTGTCTTTGTTACTACCTCTTCTCATGGACACCGCATCATCCACAACTGCAGCTACCCCCTTCCGCCTCTCTTAGCTGCGATAGACTTATGATGAAACGTTGAAGCTGGTGAATACCCACATTTATTTCTTTCATAATGATATTTCATTTCCTTTAGTACGAATACAGTTACGTCTCCATTTTTAGATTAGGAAAATAATAGAAAAATTATATAAGAAAGAAAAGCGTGTTCATGTCGTTTTTCGTAAGAGCATCGCACCGGAAGCCATAAATTGTGGATAGACGGCTCTTATCAAACTTGGAATTTTCCGAAATGGTCCTGAAATTAGTGGTATTCTGGACATGACCGAAGGGAAGAGGAAGGATCTCTGTCCGTCTCCTATATGCTAACGATAAACGGAGGACAAAACCAGGAGGTGGAGGAGGGAAGGGGGTAGGAGTGTTTACAGGTAGACGGAGGAAAGGAATCCTAGAGGACCCATGATGACTACGATGATGATGACGACGACGTCTTGTGCAATTGCGATTCGTCCGAGCCACCGGAAATCATCTGTTGATGGCCGCGGCGACCATAATGCGGGTGATTGCAGAAGAACCGTCCTCCTGAGGTTATCATCAGCGTTGCGCATGTTGCGGTGTTGATTTTAGCGTTGCCCGATGCAATTTCGTTCGCCAATTTCGCCTGATATTACGGCCATATCTGATCCTCAGCGTCAAGATTATGTACGTTTAAATTATGTCTCAGGGGGTGACTGGGAAGGAAAACGGTCGTAAGAAAGAGCGTTTTGCTGTAGTCTTGCTGTTTAGGGCTTCGGAATGCTTGTTATTTGTTGTTTTAAGGATGGGTAAGGATGGCGTTATATGTCTCTATTTTACACCTTTTTTTGTAACAGAGAAGGTTGGGTTAGTGAGGAACATAAGGAAGGCGGTGTATAATTTTAAGACGAGAAAGAAGGGGAGGGACATCCTTCTTTTATGTCAAGTTACTAAGGAAAAAGATGTCTTTGTACCTGGATCGTATCTAATAGATTTTCATTGTTTCCATCGTTATAATTGATATTACCTATTATAGGTAGTTTATTATTGAGGAACTTTAAACGTCGTCATCAGTAATGATGGAGTTCTATTATATTACATTATATTGTCTAATTTATTGCAATTTAATGATCAATTACAATAAATTAAGTAATATATCCGCTGGAGGCTTCAAGTATATTAATTAACGAAACGGTGCTCAAATCGAAATATTTTTTTCCTCGCTTTTTACGCACATTTTTACTGCTTGAAATCTTTTTCTCCTTAGTGTTATATTATAGTGTATAGAATTCATATCCTTTGCTACATTATATAGCCCAATTAGTCGTTTAACAATTACGGGATGCTTTGAGCTCAGGCAATGGTTGATAGACCATTTTTTTTATATTGCAGTTAGTGATTCTGCTAAAGCACATAGCCTACATTTTCATATCAATGTAGTACAACGCTAAGCTGTAAAGGTTAAGACAAGACGAGAATGACATACCGATAAGGGGTTTTTCTTGGACTATTATTATAATGGTAAATACTGGAAAATATTCACTAAGACCTTGTTGCTTCGATTTGCTTTTTTGAAAGCATGGTTAAGTACAGTGCAGCTTGGGCATTTAAAATGTATATTAAACAATGTCCTTATAGATAGCAATAAATATATTGTGGGAGAGATAGAAATGAGTTTGATTGGTTTGTTGACCTATTAAAAAACCGAAACCCTATGATCTATAACTACAAATTATGGTAATCAATGTTAATAGTTACTTCTGTTACTTCAGTTTATTTGCTTGTCGAATAAATATTTTTATTAATATTCTACCAAAGGTGAATCTTGTGAATGGCGAAAAGGCTTTATATTTTTGCAGAGATATGAATGGAACTTTAAAGCAATTTGATTAATTGCAAAAGAGTTAGTTTTAGAATCTGTCTGTCTCTCTCTCTCTCTCTCTCTCTCTCTCTCTCTCTCTCTCTAGCTGCCCAATATAGCCTTTGTTATGTTATTCTGTTTTTCAATTTATTTGATAACTAAATATTCTATGATATTATATCAAGAAATATAAATGTTTCTAGTCTGTCATATAGCGGTTTGCCACTTTTGAAATCAATTACGCTAATTACGATTGTCGGTATTATTCCTCCAGAAGCTGTTACTTCTTATATAACCTTGCCATCTATTGCAACTGCTGCCATTACTCTTTTAACTACAGTTACTACTCTTACCTTTACTGCTAAAGTTACCATTACTGAATCCTTTATCAGCTTAAAAAGAAAAACTTTTACCATCACACGAATTCATTCTTGCTTATGAAACTGAGCCTTAGACAAATGCCTGTGTAAAATTAAAGAATTTATGAGACCAAGTGTGATATTTTACTATATATTTCACATTCCTTCTGACAGAGAGTAACCTGGATAATCATTATAATAGTTGATTGGTCATCCTGTCCGCATTCTAAAGATGCGGACGTATGCGAGCTGGTCACGAAAACAGCAGCCGGGAACACGACATTAGAGTTCATTTATATATCAGAATGTAACAGCTATCACTGATATTTCATAGGGTGGAAAATAACAGGGATCGTGGGGTTCCTTTGCGACACAAGCACGCATATGCTCATATATATATATATATATATATGTATGTATACTGTATATATATACACACACATATATATACATATATATACATATATTTATATATATATATGATTATATATATATATATATATATATATATACTGTATATGTACTGTGTATATACATACATACATATATATATATATATATATACATATATATACATATATATACACACACACACATATATATATATATATATACACATATATTTATATATATATATATATAAATATGTATATATACTATATGTGTATACAGTACATATATGTGTACATATATATATATATATATATATGTATATATATATATATATATACTGTATGTGTGTATATATATATATATATATATGTTTATATACTGTATATATATATATATATATGTTTATATACTGTGTATATATATATATATATATACATACATATACATACATACACAACTACAATGCAGCCGTTTCTAGTCCATTACAGGACAAAGGCCTCGACATGTCTTTAAATATGTCTGAAGTTTAGCCAGTATTCATCGCGGTACAGGCCACTGCTGATTGGTGATGGTGTGAGACTTTTGCGTGATCGCTCACAGCAAACCAACCTAGTATGCATGGCCCTGATAAGCTATTCACACTTAGAAAGGGATGTAGATATATATATATATATATATATATATATAATTTGGGTGTACTTTTATGCAGCACATTTGCGCGCTTTTAAATGTGTCTAATTTTTTAAAATCCTTAACAAGTATATACCAAAATTAATCGACACATTGAGAACAGTTTGAGAATTGAGCTTCTTACGTGGAAGCTACTCCAATATGCAGTGTAAATACATAATGAAACAGACATTTGAAACTAAGAAATGCAAGACTTATATAAAATTCTTAGGACTTTCAGAGTCCTGTAACTCGCTCTGACTGCTGTCTTTAACTTTTTTATATTTCTTGAAACCTTTATTCTCCCATATATAATTTATATATATATATATATATATATATATATACTTATAAAGAAAGAGAGAGAGAGAGAGAGAGAGAGAGAGAGATTTTAAATTATCACGGAATTCAAAATGTTCTTCAGGTGTGCTTATAAATAAATAAAGACTGCAATTCGAGTTCCTTGATAGTCTACCAAACTATATAGCTTACATTTGCTGGCGTTTAAGTTAAACGATAAGGAAGAGATTGTGTAACATTCTAAATTATTATATGCTTTTAAATTTTTTCGTTCAGTATTTGGTTCTTCAGTAAGAAATCTTTAGTTAACATCCACTCTTGACCTCATGAATGAAATAAAGTTATTAAGCTGTTTGTATCAATAACAGCAATAATGTTTTTGATATTTGTTATAGCTAAACTTATCGTTATATTAATGACTGGAATCATCTCACCTTAATTATTCTTAAATGGGATGAAGTTTTACTTTTGATTTTTAAAGCCTTTGAACGTTGCAATGAGGCATTATGTCTCCTATCGCTGTTCTATTTTTTACCCTGTTTAACTTGTAAGATTTTGAGCGCTTTAATTTTCAGTCGTATTCATGTTTACTTCTAGTGAAATTATTTCTGTATATTGACCCAATCTCCTTTATTCGCAATAGTGTACTATAAGTTATATTTATCAAGAAGGTAACCATATTTGTTCAATATTTCCATCCTATTCACACTGCCTGTCAATTCAGTTCGAATCTGTTTCAACTATTGATATTATTGTAACCAAGCATGAATTATTTTCTATCTCTGTTTTGCCAAGAAGCGATAAATGAACGATCGTCCATTTCAAAACATGCACTTTGAATAGTCATACTATCTGTTCATAGATTAGGATTCTCACATCTGGCGTTATGGGCGCAAAGTTCAGTACAATCACATCATAAGATTTCACTTACTGGAAGGAAGTGATTTCGGCAAGAAAACACAAATCGCGTCATTTTCATTTATTCGAAAGTTTTTTATTATGTGAATCCCAAATACTCTTGAGATACATTTAAATTTGTCATTATTTCGGACATTAAAAATCGTTTATTATCTTATCAATGGTAATTAAATGATGAAAAAGAAAATGTTTCAATTATATTTCAGTTTATTATCCTGTAAGAGATGAACGTGTGAGTCTTCACCAATGGATAAACTCATCAATATGTAACGTATATGGTAGCAAAAAAATTCGTGCACATCTGTGCATGCGTCTCTCTCTCTCTCTCTCTCTCTCTCTCTCTCTCTCTCTCTCTCATTTTTCTAGTTGAGCTGAAATTGAGTATTAGTGAATAGTGATGTTTTCAATATTTTTTTTAGACTATTGCAATCTCATCAACTTTAACATGCTTTGATTTTCCATCTTGCGAAGTATTTCTGATGTGATGATTCCTAATAAAAGTAGACAACTTTTTTCAAGCAGATCTTCCTTCTTTCCAAAGCCTTTATTTTCTCTCGTTCTCGTTCTCCTCTCCCTTCTTTTATGTCCCTCCTTCACGTTTCCCCTTCTCCTGAATGTCACATATTTATGGGGAAGGGTTAAGATTGCGTGAACAAGTAGTATTTCCAAGTCTTTCCATGGTTCGGTCTCCGCCTGTGGTGGGGGTAGGTGGTTCACCCCCATCCCCACCCCTCACCTTTTCATGCTTCTGGGAGACTGTATTTTCAAACAAATTTTTGTCAGCTATTTTTGTTTTGTATTTTCTGGAATATCATTCCCTTGCTTTTCGGATGTGCTATTTTTTCCTTGGATGGCCGTGTTTTCTTTATTGCTGAAGCTTTGGTGAAGTTCTTGTCTAACTCAGGTGCGATTTTTCATCGGGTTAATTTCATATAGTTTTTATAATACATGATATAAGTTGGGTTTTGATGATATAGTTTTTAAATGGAAGATTTCATTTTTGAAGTGTTTATTCTATATTGTTTGAATTTGATATTGAGAGACTCCTAATATATTAATGTGCAAGTAATACAACTTTTCTTACACGTACATGATTGTGCGCTTACAAAGAAACAATAAGGTAATAATACATGGTACTTTGACCGTTATATTTGCCTATTGCGAATTTGGAAGAGAAACAGCAATTTAGAAGTAGTGCCACTTAGAACTTACATTTATATGCTACTGCTTCTATTATTTCAAGACTAATTGGCACGGCGAGCTGTTTACCCTTAATAATCATATGATAATTAAGTAGCGTAATTAAGTCTCCGAGTTGCTGTATGACATTAAAGTCTGTTAACCACTCCATTTGCTCAGCCTTGTTTTAGGAAAGCATCTACTTATTTAGAGTCATTTCCCCCATCACGGAGAACTTGATGTAACGCGTTTTAAACACGTATTCCATCCGGACCGTCTCATGCTTTCCAGTTTTTCGTCCCTCGCCGAAATGATTAACTGGAAAAGGATTTTGCAGATTTTTTGCATTATGGCAACCGTGATCAAGGGTTGTTTTTCGTTGGCGAGGATCAGGTTATTAGTAGATGTGCAGTATTATATTTCTATCCAATTAGCTTAGAACAACTTTTTAGTGATAATGGTTATGCTGATGATGATTAAGGATAATATTATTAATGTTATGATTATGATGATAATGACCATGATTATTATTATTATTATTACTATTATTATTATTATTATTATCATTATTATTATTATTATTATTATTATTGTTATCATTATTATTATTATAATATTAGTGACTTTATATGATTAATTAGGATATAATACAATAAAACAAAGTTTTTAATCATTCTGTTATCTTGAAATAGAAGTATTGAAAATGGGTTATTTGCAAGAAATAGTAAATACTAATGATAGTAAAAAAAGAAATAGAAAAGAATTAACGTGTTAATTTTAAAGTATTTGATACCGCGTAACCAATCTCTTCTCCATGATTGGTTTAAATTTTGTTTAACTCTTGGTTGTGTGTCTGCGTGTCCAAATTCTTGTGACTACCTCCCCAAAACAATGAAAAGAAATTCCTCTTATCTCGCTCTTTCTTTCCTATATATAATATTCAATTTGCTCAACTTGGTAGTAGGTTGGCTAGGGCACCAGCCACCCGTTAAGATTCTACAGCTAAAGAGTGATGGGGTTCTTTGACTGGCCAGACAGTACTACATTGGATCCTTCTCTCTGGTTACGGTTCACTTTCACTTTGCCTGCACATACATCGAATAGTCTGGCATATTCTTTACAGATTCTCCTCTGTTCTCATACTCATGACAACACTGAGATTACCAAGCAATTCTTCTTCTCTCAGGGGGGTTAATTAATGCACTGAAATTGTTCAGTGGCTACTTTCCTCTTGGTAAAGGTAAAAGAGAATCTTTAGCCGTGGTAAGCAGCTCTTCTATAGTAGAAGGACACTCCCAAAATCAAACCATTGTTCTCTAGTCTTGGTTAGGGCCATAGCCTCTGTAACATGGTCTTCCACTGTCTTGGGGTAGAGTTCTCTTGCTAGAGGGTACACTCGGGCACACTAGTCCATCTAATTTCTCTTCCTTTGGTTTTTGTTAAAGTTTTTATTGCTTATATAGGAAATATTTATATTGATGTTGTTACTCTTCTTAAAATATTTTATTTTTCCTTCCGTTTCCTATCCTCCCTGGGCTATTTTCCCTATGGGGCACCTGGACTTTAGTATCCTGCTTTTCAACTAGGGTTGGAGCTTAGCAAGTAATAATAATAATAATAATAATAATAATAATAATAATAATAATAATAACAATAATAACTGAAAATATTTCTCTCCAGATTAATCTGACCGTTTCCTCAAGACAAAGATCAAGGATTCTCTCTCTCTCTCTCTCTCTCTCCTCTCTCATCTCCCTCTCTCTCTCTCCCCTTATCTGCACCGTTTTATCAAGTTTCGCCGTGTACTAGGTCTGGTCCTATCTTTCTGTCTAGGCCTCATTATCTAACCCTAAGTGTCGTCGTCTTTTCCAATGTCGCCGACTCTGCCTCGAGCAAAGGTTGACCTTCTGTTCTTTCCGAGACATTCGCTTTGCTCCACTGTTGGAATTATTATTGTTATTGTTTTTGTTGCGATTTCTGTTATTGTTGATAATGTTTATGGTTTTTATTTGTAATGTTATATTATTATCATCAATGTCATGATCAACATCGTCATCGACGTCGTTATAATTATTACTATCATGGAATATTATAATGCCAATAATCCTTTCCTTCATTGTTATAATTGCTAATACTATCATTATCGGGTAATATTGGACATCATTATTGGTAATGAATCGGGCAATAAAATAGCCTTGATAGAAAATATCAATAGAAACAACAATGTTATTATTGTAATGAAACAATTAAAAATAAATCCCACCTATTTGTAAAGTATATCTCATCAGCATTGAATTGGTCCACTTTACTATACATTTTATTCTTAACTAGGTATTGTATTACAGATGTATTATTATGATTTCCATAAGACTAAAAGGTTTCTCCTAAATTGCTGCCAGAGAAAGACGGTATTCTATTACCTTTTTAAATTGTCAAAATGTACATGACTAATTTTGACGTCAACATTATTTGCAATAGATGTTTCCTGCACGAACATTTAACATTGATAAATTCACTCTAGAGAAAACTCTCTCTCTCTCTCTCTCTCTCTCTCTCTCTCTCTCTAAGTACAAAGTAAATAATTTAAAGAGCCAAGCTGGCAATGTACTAACACATTCTCTTATAGATGCTTAGTTCATGTATGTAAGTATCTGCATACAATTGTTTATACAATCGTGTAAATACTCATGCCTGAGAGAGAGAGAGAGGAGAGAGATGAGAGAGAGAGAGAGAGAGAGAATATGCCAGCCAGCAAATTACTCTCATCTAGTAATCGAGGCGTCTCAGATCGCAGGCTTGAATTATGAAGTTGGCCTTTGCATTGGAATTGTAGAATTATATTTTCTTTAGCCTAAACCCCTCTCGCCATTGAAGTGCTCTCTCTCTCTCTCTCTCTCTCTCTCTCTCTCTCTCAGGGTTTCTGAGACATTTTCGAAAAATTCTCTATTTTAGCTCTTCCTTAATTAAGCTATCTCACGATCATAGGACTCTCTCTTTCTCTCTATCTCTCCTCTCTCTCTCTCCTCTCTCTCTCTCTCTCTCAGGGTTTCTGAGACGTTTTCGAAAAATTCTCTATCTTAGCTCTCTCTTAAGCTTTCTCCCGATCATAGGACTCTCTCTCCTCTCTCTCTCCTCTCTCTCTCTCTCTCTCTCAGGGTTTCTGAGACATTTTCGAAAATTCTCTATTCTAGCTCTCGCTTAATTAAGCTTTCTCCCGATCGTAGGACTCTCTCTCTCTCTCTCTCTCTCTCTCTCTCTCTCCTCTTATGGTTTCTGGGACTCACTAGTTCGAAAAATCCTCAATTTTTGCTCTCTTAATTAACCTATCTCACTATCATAGGACCTCTCTCTCTCTCTCTCTCTCTCTCTCTCTCTCTCTCTCCTGTTTGTGTGCCTTCCTCTTCTTCATAGTATCCTAATTTGGGTCTGGCTTCTCCTTAGCAAGTCCCTAGGGAAGGACGCCAATTAGATAATAAGATTAGTTTCAACCGAATTTATCGGCTTGCTTCGGAGGAGCGACGCTGGATTTATCGCTTCCGTGTCTCCTGATGCTACTTGGTTTGCCCTATCTCCCATCCACACTCACATTTATCTCTCTCTCTCTCCTCTCTCTCTCTCTCTCTCTCTCTCTCCTCCTTGCTTGCTTTCTGCGACATATTGTCTTATGTTTACTTTCCTTTTATGCCAAATATTCTATCACTTTTGCGCACAACGCCCACATATATTAGTATATACCGTGTATATATATATATATATATATATATATACACATACATACAGTATATGTGTGTATGTGTGTGTGTTTATAGATAAGTATATGGATGATTTTTAATTTATTCATTAATTCATAGATATATTAATATATCCATGCATATTTACGTACATACATATGATTATACTCAGATGGACGACACATTAGTGAATAGTTGCTCGCGTGAGATCAAATTTGTCCAGGAAGATAGTTACTCGATTCAGAAATCTTTTAACGTTGAATGCCGCAGTGCTCTGGTTTTTGAAATAGGATTTTAAATTTTAGTTCGGTTAACCATAATTTTTTTTTCTCCAATCACGGAGGAAATTTAATCATGATGCTGTTTCATTTGCATTATAGGACATAGATTTGTTGTAAATATTAGGAAACCTTTAATATCGTACAGTATATAAGTATCCAATTTCAATTAGATTCATAATCATTTAGTATTTTGGGTCCATTAACATACTTGGGATATTTGCGTTCAGTATTATTTGAACTTTTCACATTTCTATCTACATACATATGGCAGTATAGATAGACCTTAATTGTAAACATACATACCTACCAGAAGATATGCGTGTAAGATTAGCATGTTTGGTAGATTTGATAGTATCGAACGAAATGTAACCTTCAGCCACCTAACCGTAGCATATACTGTATACCTAACTTTATTTACCATTGAATGATGGTCATAGGAAGAGGCGAAATTATACCTCAAAACATTTGATTTATTAACATATTAGTAAACTGAATATAGTTTATCTAGCGCAACAGCTACCAGAATAATTCTTAATGAGAATAGTTTTATAGCTCCTTAACTTCATTGCTCTTTGGTATCATTTTGATGCAATGGAGCTTGCATGTCTCCATTTTGCTCAAACCAGTTTCTTAAGAATCTTATTATCAAGATATTAAAGAATTAATATCGGGAGAAACTCTCAGGATTCCATCACTATTAGTTTTCCGGGCCAATAGTGACTTATTTCTGCTTACATTTCACTCTGTTTAACACCACCCACCGGTATCTAGTTCTCACCTGGATTTTAAAGTATCCAATGTAGTAAAATATATAGTAACATTAAAAATATTATTTGTTAGGAAAAATGATAGCGAGAGAGAGAGAGAGAGAGAGAGAGAGAGAGAGAGAGAGAGAGATGTGGAAGTTATTGTAAAAGCACGAGTAGATATTGAGATTTTTTTTTTTACTTCATTTAGGCATTATTTGTTGGACAAAGCAAATCAAGACGTTATTCGATTTCTTGCCATGTACGCTGTAGCATAGCCTCATTAGTTGTTGTAATTGGATCAGTGATCTTTAGCTTGAGATCAGTGATCTCCTGTATCTTTATTCGATACACGAAATCTTTAACATAATCCCCTAGAAAGAAGTTTAGGTGGATGATACCTAGTGAGCGAGGTAGCCAGGGAATTAGGCCATCCCTTCCAACCCACTGGACTGGAAATGTTTGATTTAGGAACCCACGAACGAGCAGTTCCAATTTGTTGGTGCACTATCCTGCTGAATTATGATGGTTGGTTGAAAGGGATCTAGTTATGGTGCCACACGTTCAGTCAAAAGGTCAAGGTAAGCATCTACTGTAAGTGGTGTCTCATTGAAGAAAAGTGGATGAATGATTCGATTCACATGATCCAACACCACACATTACACATTTGGACCATGGCGAAGTTGCCTATTCACATGGGGATGTTCTGGTTCACAGATTCTCACATTATGCGTTAAGGTTCCATAAAACATGAAATGTTGCCTCAGCACTAAAAAGAAACTTTGAGTAACTTTTCATCCTCGGAAATCTGTTCCAGCATGTTAACTGCAAACTCTTTTCGTCTTGGTTTATCATTTAGGTCTGTTGCCTGCATGGGCTGCTCTTTGTAATAGTACAATCACGATTTCTTGAGTAGGACTTTGTTCTTTTTTGAACATGCTAGCTATAAGTTTCCGTCAGCAGTACGGATGGACTTAGTAGGAGAACGATCAAAGGCTTGTCTTCCACAATCGATGTTTTCCTCAAATGTTCTTGGCCGTAGACTCTTCCTTTTATCCACCACAGTCTCTGTCTTTACAATTTTCTTATACTATAAGCAAATTAATATACATGACGTATCCATTTTTTCAATTAACCACGACACACATCGTGCCTTTCCTTGAGAAGTAGCCATTATTTATTAGTTAATTGAACGGTATGTTTCCCCACCAACATGGTATCTGAAATACAACAAATGCTTATATGATAAAGAAAACAACTTTGATAACTGTCAAGTATCTACAGTATTACAAATCTGATTAAGGTATCTCCTCGATGGTTTAATGAATTGTTAAGAACCCTTATTTGTACACACACACACATATATATATATATATATATATACATATATATATATATTATATATATATATATATATTATATATATATATATATATATGTATATGTATATGTATGATCATTTGCCATAAAATTCGTGACTGATAGATGCGAATACCAATCAAAAATGGCATTTGATATCGATTTTAAACCTTGCGAATATATATCCACTGTAAATTCTTTAATGATAAATGCATCTTCCCAGGAAAGGACTCGAACACATGATCCTGAGTCGAAAGAATTTCAAGCAATTGATCTAACCAAAGAGTCATCAAGAGACATGTAAGTCCATTGTACATATTTCCTGTAGAATATAGGAATTTATGCTTAAACCTGAAGTAAACCCATATCCACCATGATAGCTCATTAATGAACTTGCAACACGTGTCTATTTATGATGATCATTAGTCACTAACACACGTGACTTTAATAGATGTAAATATCAGCTGCAAATGGGATTTAATATCGAATTTTAACTTTCGTAATATAATCCACTGATAAGCTATCATGTGGGAAGATGGGTTGATGTCGGATCTAAGTACAAATTCCTGAATTGGATAGGAATGTGTACAGTGGACTCGGAATGAACTTATATTCTTCTTGGTGTCTCATTTGTAATGTCTGCTGGTTAAAATTGTTTCGACATTGGTAATAAAGGATTTTTTTGAGAATATATGTTCCCAAGGTTACAATTCGATGTTAAATCTCATGCGTGATTGATATTTACACACACACACACACACACACACATATATATATATATATATATATACACACATTAAATTTATGTTCTCTATCTCACCCTACGTGATTATTTTTTTACACTTATCCTGATCCTTTATCTTTTTTAATATTTACTTAAATATATATATATATATATATATGTGATGTGTGTGTGTATATATATATATATATATATACATATATATATATATACATATATATATAATATATGTATGTATGTATACATACACATACACAAACATATTTTAAGCTTATGTTGCTCTATTTCACCCTACGTGATTATTTTTTTACTCTTATCCTGAACCTTTATCTTTATTGATATTTACTTTTATGCTTATCTGTTATAGCCATGTCTTTATCAATATGCACTCCTTAAAATAACGCGAAACACTACTATAATACCGTGCGTAATCCTATAACAAGCGTAATTCAACCTCCAAAATATAGATCTTCTGGAACAGTCTTGGCATCGATCTGTCGAAGGAAAAGCTTCTCGAGAGAGAGAGAAATAGGAAGAGACAGGTATATGTCGCTATACCTCCACACTGCTTCCTTCCTGTTCCAAATTCTGACCACCATTTCATGATGTGACCTAGGGGAAGAGCAAGAGACGAGGATACGTAGAGGAAGAGACACAGTAATAGTGTAAGAAATTAAGAGAGAGAGAGAGAGAGAGAGAGAGAGAGAGAGAGAGAGAGTAAATTGTGTAGGAGAATATAGGAAAGAAGTTTAAAATAAAGAAGGGTAGAAGGAAAGTTACATAGATAGGAAGAGTGAAATGAAAGAAGTAAAAAGCTTAAGATAGAATGAGAGCGTGGTATATAAGTAAGGATAAAAATAAAGAGCTAAAGAGAGATAAAAAGAGATAAAGGGAGAGAGCATGATATAAAGTAATGACAGAAATAAGAGATTAAGGGAGAGGAAAAGATATTGTTAGAGAGCGTAGTAAAATCTTATTCTAATATAAATATTGAGAAATCACACCCGCCTATAATGGTAATTGCAAATTTATGTAATTGTCAAATCTGTCTTTGTGGCAGATTCTATCACGGAATTAGAAGTAAATGTACGAATAATTTTACGTTTTAAATCCTAAAGACATACACTAAAGATGAAAAACTATTCATATCTCTCTCTCTCTCTCTCTCCTCTCATCTCTCTCTCTCTCTCTCTCTAGTACACTCATTTTCCGCTGACTGACTATTATGATTATTATTCCAGTGTTTCCTTATCATCGTCTGAATCACAACAATCCAAAGTAACTATGATTAGACCTCGAAAACTGTGATGAACGTTTCTTTGGGTGCCTAAGTTGTGTAACGAAAAGGAAAGAGAGAGAGAGAGAGAGAGAGAGAGAGAGAGAGAGAGATGCTTATAATCAAGTGAACAGTATAAATCTAAGAAAAAAATTTTTTTACATGATAATCTGATTTTTCTAGACACTTCACATTTAAAACAAAACTTTATACCCATAAGTATCTTGTTAGTCTATGACATTAGACGACTAGGGCTATTTTTTAACGTGTATATATATATATATATATATATGTATATATATATATAATATTATATGTATATACATATACATATATATATATATATATATATGTATATACATATACATACATATATAAATATATACATATATATACAGTATATACTGTATATATAAATATATATTTATATATATATTATATATATATATGTGTGTGTGTATGTGTGTATGTATAAAATTGCGATGTAAATATCTATATATCTTACTACCTCTCTCTCTCTCTCTCTCTCTCTCTCTATATATATATATATATATATATGTATGTATGTATATATATATATATATATATGTAATATAAATGTTGTACTCTCCTATGGGGAGGAGAAGCCGAAATATAAATAGCCCATTGCTCACCTCATATGTCCCATAGCATACCATGAGACGGGAAAATAGGTCTGTTATTGCTTGAAGACTGGATGACTATCGTTTTTGTTTTACTTAACACTCATTGAACTATATGTTGATAGCTGTGCATCTATGTAATTATAAATGTATGTTACCAGCATGAGAGGTTCGCGTGGACGAGTATTTTTGTTTTACCATGTTATATATATATATATATATATGTGTGTGTGTGTGTGTGTGTATATATATATATATGTGTGTGTGTATATATATATATATATATAGGGAGAGAGAGAGAGAGAGAGAGAGAGAGGGGAGAGAGAGAGAGAGAGAGAGAGAGAGAGAGAGGGTGTATATACAGTACAAAATATCTTGAAATTTTCTATTTTGAAGTCTAGTCATGTTTAAGCCTTTGTAATTTAGAGTATGATGCTTGAAATGGAGTCGAAAATGTTAAGAATATGTGAGGACCACAATCAACGTATGCAACGCATTATAGACGCCATTTTTTCTCTCATAATTAAGTGGTAATCTGTTCCTGGATTTTTTTTATTGAAATATTTGATTTAATTCGGTTTCTGTTAGTTTTAGTCTGATTTGTTTCCAGTGGGTTATTATTTATTTGCTTCTTTTTCTGGTTAATTCTACTTTGATTTCATAAAAGATTTTATTCATTTTATTATTGACTGAATCGTCGTCTGAGTTTGTTGAATTAGATTATTATTTGATATCTTTTTATATTATGAAGCACTTTCACATTTTAAATTAGTATTCTATCTGATTTTGTCCTATTTGTTACATCATTTTGCTTTCTTTCTATAGAGATTTTATGTTAGATTTATGTAATAGATATTATTGTTTAACCTTAAGTGAAGTTATTAGGTTACCTATTAATATCTCTATCTGACGGATGTTTTTATTAAATATTATACAGAGGTGTTTTCCACTGAGAAAATTTTCATTTAAAAGTCGAATAGTTATACTGATGCACGATTAAATCATTCTGATTTTTAACGAAAACATAAAATCTAATGGTGATTTGATGATGATAATAATTCATGGTTACTTAGGAAGGGTCATGATGAGTAATGTCTTGGCCACGATTAATTTTATAGTTACCAAATATTGACGCTCATGATGAATTTTGATGTTTCCCTTTAGTTGGTGTCGGACCAAAATCCAGTGGCTTTTATTAAACATTATTTATGCCAAACTACTAATTAATCATGGGGACGGCCATAAATGCTAGTGAATAAGTGATAAAGTCTAACATTATGATGGTTAATGCGGTTAATTTACTAAAGGAAAATGACAGAACGAAGGGTAAAATCAATGCTATTTATAATCCTGCCTCTTCAAGGACAGATTTTGTCAGGAAAACCGAAGCAGAAAGAGAGTTCCAAGGACAAGAACTCGAGGGAAATGATGATTACCGATGTCGAAAACTTATGTAAGGATGTTTAGAGTTGACATGACGCTGCCAATGATCAACGCAACTCCAAAGGATTAACTTCCTTCCAGACAGGGACACATTAAATCAAGCTCAGTCGCGTAAAAGAAAATTAAAGTGGCATGATCAAGACACATTAAATTCAATCTCTCTCTCTCTCTCTCTCTCTCTCTCTCTCTCTCTCTCTCGAAAAACTCCGGCGATACGAACGGAATGGAAAAAGCGACGAACAAAGGTAAAAAACAAGACTTTTTAGTCGGCCTCCCATTCATTAACTTCGTTCTTGACCCGTATATTTTCGTTAATACAACCCCTTTCCGTAATTACCAAACATGCATTTATGAATTCATGCCGCAGTAAGATTCGTTGAGGAAGAGGGGGAGGGACGGGATGGATACAGAATGGGAGGATGTATCTGTAGTTTCGGGAGGGGGGGGGGAACTTCTTGGTTGTTTGGATGGGGGTTGCCGCAATAGGAGAGAGGGGGGAGGTCTATCATATTGGGGGAGGTGTTTTGAGGAATATTAGAGGGGAGGAGGTATCCGGGATTGAGGTAGAAGTTGGCGTATGAAAGGTGAGGAGCTATCCGATGGATAGGGATGGGTTAGAAGGATCATCAAAAAAGGGGAGATACCCCTACCAGAAGGGATAGGGTAGGGAGACCCATTGGTCTGGCTTTGGGGGTTGACCGGGGGAGGAAGATATACGTTATATGCTGAAGTCGGAATAAATGCAAATGATGGCCGGGGGTTTTAAGCATATTATTGGTAATTATAAAGAAGCGACGTAATGATGATAAAGTCCGTCTTGGGACTATGCGATTCTGGACTGGAGAGACGACGCCTGGAGCTCCATCACACGAGCATGATAAAACAAAAAAAAAAAAGAGGAGAAAGAAAATAGGAATAAAAAACCGAAAATAGAAGGAGAGTCGACGATGATACACGTCTTAAAAGCAGCAATGATATTTGTGTGATGACATGCGACCACTGTCATTATCATTACAGTGATGAGTATGATGACACGTCTCTCCTGTCACTGAAAGTTCCCATCTTGCCGTAAATAATCTCATTATTTGCTGATTCCCGGTTGTATTTTCGGGCATTACAGATATTTCGCGTTGTTTACGATGTCGTATTTCTATGAGATTTCGATTTATGTCGTCATTTGATTACGTCATTGCGAAAGGAGACTGGCATTTGCTCTTCCTTTAACCTTAAGCGAATTGTTCATAAAACACATATTTCCTTTATTTATCGTCTTTTTTATGTGTTTTTCGATATTTCTTTCAATGGAAATTATTGATAAGGTTTCAGTTCATTTTTATTTATTCATATTGCAGTACATGTTTATTGATATTCTTTCTTCCAAGATAAATATGGATGGATTTGGTTTATATTTATTTATTTACTTACTTTTTTTAGTAGAATGACTATTACCGTCAACCTTATTGTTTTATTTATTCATTTGTTTTTTTTTTTCATTCTAAGAGTAATGTCCATGTTTTTATTGAAAGAGTTATGTCCATATGTTACAGATTTATTTTTGTGAGTATATCACTCTGTTTATTACTTGTTATATGAACAAACAGACAAGACCATAAACTATGCATTATATTCCTAATTCATCAAACCATTCACGTCAGGTTTTAAATCTTTCTTGTCGTGAAATTGAACATTCGTTACAGCTCTCTGTAATATCCCTGAAATTAATCATTTGCGTCGCTATAAAATTGTGCTTCGGCCAGCCTATTGCAACGATCCCCACTCCCATCGATAGAGGCGCTGTTGCTTCTGAAATGCCATATATTATAACCAAGTGATAGCAGCCTTATATAGACAAGTATCTACTTATATTAGACACTTGGAGTTCTGTGTTAGCAATAATGGGTCACAATGGAACCCTAAGTGGAACTCGATGGAGTGTTTCAACTGGATTCGAGTTCTGATGCATTGGGACGTATATCAAATTCTAGTATAACTGTGGTCCATTTGATATTAATGACCACGTAACGTTGAAGTTGATATTTTAGTATAATTTATTGTTCATGTTTGTTTTACCAATATATTAATTTATAAATAGAACTTGTGTATCCCACCGGAACATGTAATATTAGATGCAAAGAACAAAGGAAAAAATAAATATTAAAACGTGACCAGTTTAGTCTCTTTTTCAAGACATTTTCGAAAGAACTGTACAGAAGAGGAGAAATGTATATTATTGTATATACAAGAATAAAAAAAGTACACGCATACAGAACGCCATTAAGACCTCCTAAGAGAATGAAGACCCTATTCTCTTAAACGACGTGTTTATAATAATGGTTTCGTAGACACATGTGGAGTATTTCTTGATGAAAGTCAAGATTATCGGATGGTGTCAAAGGGATCAGACTACCTGCAAAAATTTAAGGCAACGGCTTGCCGATTTGCATAGGAATAAACGGGTTGTGTTTATGAAATCCCACGCTGAGATATATATATATATATATATATACATATATATATAATTTGTATGTGTATATATATATATATATATATATATTATTTTCAAAACTTCTATAAAGGTAGACCTTAAGAAATTTCTTGCAATATTATAATTAGACTCATTTCTTGCCGCCCGTCCAATTAATAGTGTAATTTCTATATCTGGCATGAACAAAAAAAGAGCTGTTATCTTTTGCATATTTTATTCCTTTTGGTGTCGTTCAATTCTTTGTTGCAATTCTTTTTACCAGTTTGAGCAATATAAAACTTTTTTAATGATATCATTATATTTAGGAATTGCTAGGTGGAATTCCTTACAAGAGAAGTTTCATTGTATTA
The DNA here is from genome assembly GCF_036898095.1 of Palaemon carinicauda. Classification (NCBI taxonomy): domain Eukaryota; kingdom Metazoa; phylum Arthropoda; class Malacostraca; order Decapoda; family Palaemonidae; genus Palaemon; species Palaemon carinicauda. The sequence goes on along the minus strand of NC_090762.1, from coordinate 7,880,689 downwards.
TTATTCTTAAATAAAATCCCCAAAGACATTTTTAACAAATGGACGCAGTCTTTATAGTTATTTCTTCATGCATCGCCCAATTCTTATTGTTGTAAATTTGCTTCATCACCATATTCAGCATTACAAACCCAAAATGCTCTTTAGAAATATTATTGTGAATGTGGTGTTTTAACTCTAGTGTTGTGAACTAGGTAAAAGTGAACATAAGCAAATATTTGATAGGTTTCCTTTGTAAACTGAAAATAAACCCATTATTGCACCAAAATTCTTTTCTCAAGAATGCCACACACCCACACACACACACACACACACACACACACACATATATATATGCGTGTGTCTGTCTGTCTGTCTGTCTGCCTGTGTGCTGGGAACAGGTGATAAGGTTCTCAAAACTGCAATATTTTATATATATATATATATATGTGTGTGTGTGTGTGCGCGCGCGTGAGTACATACATCTCTCTCTCTCTCTCTCTCTCTCTCTCTTTATATATATATATATGTGTGTGTATATATATATATATATATATGAATGTATGTATATATGTACACCATAATTTTACCTACGTTTCACGGTACTTATTTGCTTAACTTATTCCCCGCTACTAACAACTTACTGAATCGTAATATTTACCGGAGATGTTTCGGGCCGTAGTCTTTCCTGCTAACTACGTCGGATTTCCTTGATGCTTTTCCCGTCTTATTGTACTGAAGTCTCTTCCCATATGTTATCATGGCTGATTCCGATTTTCAGGCAGTTTCCAGGGATTCGACTTTACAAAATTTTGGGATCGTTGACCTTAGATGCTGCGACGGTACCTTTATGTGGCGATTATTATCCTGTTTGAAAGAGTTTCATAATGTCGACTACTAGATGTTCTAATGTTTTGAATTCAATGCGTAATTTTTTTTTATACAGTTGTGATAATTTTTCGAGTACATAAATATCTTTACTTAACGAATA
>NC_090762.1:7862222-7874722 GCF_036898095.1 Palaemon carinicauda | reverse complement strand
CTCTATATGGATTTTAAATAAAGTTATTGAAAGAATAAATTGACATCCCGTATTGTGGACCTAAAAACAGGACGAAAACAGTTCTTATAAGATAAAGACGATAAAGTAAATAATAGATATAAAACAAAGCAAAAATACGCGAAAAACACGACACAGAATCCCCATCATTTAGAACGGCATTTTCATCTTTGAAATGAAACGCAGGCTGGAAATAATTGCCGTTGTAGCATTTTTTGGGTATCATATCATACCAGACTAATATTTTCTTAGTGTCGAGAAGATTTTATCGTCGCACTGTTTTTCTCCAGTAATTGCCTTGTACAAATCGCGTGTGTTTAAGGACTGGGGGCCATCCTTGGAAGAGGGGGGGGGGGGGTCGATGAGGGTCATGTACGAAGCGTCTACGCTATAGTGTGGGGACGCGGTTAGTTTTAGACGGGAAGGGGAGGGGGGAGGAGAAGGGAACAAATAAGAGCTTTTTGGGGAAGGGGGTAGGGAGGAGGGAGAGAGTGGGAGCATCCCACATAACTGTGGGGTTCTGTCAAGAAGTTTTTATTTATAACTTTGAAGAAACAACTGCTTCTAGTTTATGCCTTTACTGGAGATATATATTTCTTGATTTGTTACATTCTTTGTAATTTCGCTGTAGGATTTGTTGGTGGGATTTCAGCGGATTCCGGAGAGATTCCTTGAGATTTCATTTGACAAAAGAGAGGACTTTTAGAGCGCCTGCCTTCTTTTTCAACTTATGTTAATGAAATCTTAACTTTTATGTTCCAGACGCTTTATGGACGCCCGATGTTTCTTTCTTATCTCATTGTGATATTAAAATGCGGCTGATTGTTTCTCCCTGTCTTCCTCTTCATTTCCCTTATCAGTTGATGGGTTGATCGTTCTACGCTATTGTTTAATTTCTTATTTCCATCGCTTCTTCGATTTCCTATTTATTTTTAAGCATTCCTAGGACACATCCAAGACTTTATCACCATGAGTATATGCTTGTTGTAATCTTGTGAGATATTGCTCCCAGATTTTTAGGAGTTACTTAAGCCATTGCAATAAACTCAAGCTGTGTTTGGTGGATTTTAAGCCCTTTCACAGAAAAGTTTCTCTTTGTAGAGTTTATATGTGTGATTCTTTAGTCTACGAATTATTCTTTTTAATGAAAAATTATTTAGTAATATTAGTTGGTACGACGTTTTGTATTTCTAAATAGCAATTATGACCACAGTTGTTGCGTCACCAGATTACATAAATAAATTTGCCAGTGCGAATGAATGGCTTATCATATGGATTGATAGCGCATAAAGAGAATACAAGATCTGAATTTTTAATATTGAAAAGAAAAATGTGTTTTGATGTCACTTTGGATAATCTTGAACTGATTCTAATTATTCATTCCGGGACTTGACCCTTTTCAACTTGTTCTCAAGAGAAGTTAACTTTGTCTATGATAAGCAGAATGTCAACAATTGTTTATCTTTTGAAATAATTAATACGAATAAATCAAGTCCATTTCAGAAATGATTCTCTCTCTCTCTCTCTCTCTCTCTCTCTCTCTCTCTCTCTCTCTCATCTTTTTGTCTACATCTAACTTACTTTTATAAAGTAAGTCCTCAAAAGAGTCTAAGTACAGTATAACAAAATATTAAAGAAAATAATTATAATTGCAAATATTAATTCTCATGTTCTGGTAGTAATAAGTATGCTTTAACTGTTTCATTATTATTATTATTATTATTATTATTATTATTATTATTATTATTATTATTATTATTATTTCTGTTTTTCTCGTTTCCTTTGCCATTGCTAACAATTATTTATATGTTTTATGAAAGTAAACTTTAATATTCACTATTATTATTATTATTATTATTATTATTATTATTATTATTATTATTATTATTATTATTATTATTGTTATTATTATTAACATAAATCTACTTAACAAATCCAATTGTCAATGTAAGGTTGTTTCTTTTACCTTGCATATTTTATTATATTTTTGCTCTGTGGGTTTGCCTCAATATAAGATTTGTTTGCATGCTACAATGGCTCCGCGTCCTAGGGTTACATTACTCAAAAACAGAAATTCCTAAGCATATTATTTATCCGATAGACACTCCTTCACTTATGTACGTAGATTGAGCTTTCCTAGCATTTTCTTATGCGGAAAACTAGTTTGTTTTTATAGGATTAGAATAATTTTGTTTAGTTCATCCTAAACTTCGGGTTATTGTGTAGTTTCCGGTTGTTCTTTAGCACAAAGAAGCTCATTCTGCAGAGCAAACCCCGGTTACGGATGATTCCTGTTTACTTCTATTAAGCCTTTTGTTTTACTGTTAAGTTGGTCCTTTTAAACAGGGTTTATTAGAGATTTAGTTTTCATGTCTAAATTCTTATAAGTAATATGAAATATAATTTTGACAATAATTGCGATTGTCCTTGGAATTTCATCATATTTTCAGAGAGAAATATATTTCTGAAATGAAATAATTGGAAAAAAGTATTGCATTTTATATGAGTGTAATAAAGATTATTGTAGTACATATTATGACTTACAAGTTTTGTAAAGTTATTTTCTAATAAATCATTTTAGCACTTCATATATATATATATATATATATATACATGTATATATATATATATATATGTATATACATATATATATATATATATACAAACAAATATATATTTATATATATATATATATATATCCATACCATAAACAGATGCGTGTGGGCGGACACGTCTGAGGCCTTTGACCTGCAGTAGACTAGCAACAGCTAATGATAATTTATATATATATATATATATATGTGTGTGTGTGTATATATACATATATATATATATATATATATACTGAAAAGTAGAAGTCATATTTGTTAAGCAGATCCTAACCGTGTATAATTGGAGCAGAAAAAGGAAAAGAAAAGCTGGGAACTATCAATTCAAGTGAAGCCGTAAATATAATACCTTAAAATAGAGATTGATCCGGTAATTTCAATGCTTAATAATTTAAAGTCTACACACTCACACAATGCGTTCGTGATGTAAATTTTTCATGTCTGCAGTTATGCATGTGACCATGCATTTGTAAAAGCCACTCATCGCAAATGCAGATAGAAAATATAGTTTTCAACTTGTTAATGTGCAGTTATCATCACCGAAGAATTACCGATGAAATGTCGAGGGGAGTGGGTTATTGAGAAATACTTTTTTTTCCTTTTATTCTCTGAGCTCATATTGTAATATTTTATATTTTTAGCTATTTAAGGGGAAATATATTTATATTTAAAGAAGACTGATAAACATTTTGTGGTATTTTAATCAATATATTTCTTATTTCAACAGAGCCTGCTAAGGTGGCCGCGATTTCAGTCTTCACGAGGTAAAGTACCTGAATTGCGTTTGTAATCTGGTCATCGATGTCGCTTAGGGACAAAGTGCTTTATTGAAAGTTATTTTCTACATATATTTTTTTGTATAGTCATTGTACAATATTTGCTCTTTACGAATCGTTAAAAAGCTTAAAGGAACACCCATCAGTCAACTCCTCATATTGATCAAATGTATCTTTAATTATTTAGTCTTGAATCCAATTTTGTGTTGTTCTTTCGCAAACGAGGTAAGCATTATTATGTCGTGTGAATATTGAGCTAAAGATATATCACTTCTGATTTCGTCAAATGCGTCGATACATAATCATTGGTACGTAGTTTGTGATATTGAATTGTGTATGTGAATGATATTGATCGAAAGATATATCACTATTTGTACCGGTGCAAAGAGTAAATACTCATGATGCAGACTTGCTGGTGGGGTTTTTTTTTTTTTTTTTTTTTTTTTTTTTTTTTTTTTTTTTTTCCCAGTGATTCGAAAGTCAGCAATTAATGTGTACTGAGGAATAGTCTTGTGTTAGAATCTCCCTCAGTTTTTTTTTTTTTTTTTTTTTTTTTAAGTTAGGAATATCTACTCTCGAATGGACATCATTCATTCAAAGTCGCCCACTCTTTCTGAGCTAGCTATTTCATTCGTTAATTTCGTAAGGGAAATTACAAAAAAATTGCTGTATATATTGAATTTTATTATTTGTATCTTATGGACAATTTACTCTCTCTCTCTCTCTCTCTCTCTCTCTCTCTCTCTCTCTCTCGTAGCAAATTAGTAATTCATACGTGGTTCTTCTCTGCTATTTAATGCCTGGTTATTAATGTTTCCACCGGGAGTATTTTCTTCCAGTATTCTCAACTGTCTTGCTCTGCAGTTACAGCATCAGTCCCCCAATCCCAGGGGGTCACAGGAATGTAATATAAATGAAATTTTACTCAAACTTTTAATGGGGTTTTGCCTGAAACGGAATATAGGAGACAAATGTGTCGCACCCATAATTTTGGCCTGGATACTCTCTCTCTCTCTCTCTCTCTCTCTCTCTCTCTCTCTCTCTCTCTCTCTCTCTCTCTCTCTCTCTCTCACGAGTTTTTTAAAAGGTTTCTTTGTCTGATTTGCGTTTATTACGGAGCGACTAGTTTTAAATCTGTTTTCAGAACTTCCGTGAGCTACTCGTGAATACTTACTAACCTACTCACACATACAGAAGTGCGCTTCCTTGCAAGTATAAGCAACACTGTAAATAGTCAGAACTAGGTTGGGTGATCACCAAGAAATGCTAGACGCTGTCGACGCATATACCCCTGGAACACCCATGAGTCAGCGAGGGGCTTTCAACCTCACTCCAAGCAATACCTGTAGAAAAGGAATAAAGGCTTATTCGGGAAAAAAATTATATAGTTTACCCCATATATATATATATATATATATATATATATATATATATATATATATATATATATATATATATGTGTGTGTGTGTGTGTGTGTGTGTGTGTGTGTGTGTGTGATTGAGACTACATAATTTTTTTCCCGAATAAGCCTCTATTCCTTCAGAAGATGCAACTCATCCACTTTTCTACGGGTATTGCTTGGAGTGAGGTTGCGAGCTATATATATATATATATATATATATATATATATATATATATATATATATATATATATATATATATATATATGTGTGTGTGTGTGTGTGTGTGTGTGTATGTATACATATGAATATATATGTGTGTGTATACATATACATTGTATATATATATATATATATATATATATATATATATATATATATATATATATATGTATATGTATATATATATTATTATATTTGTTTGTATGTAGGCCCTATTTATACTTCAGTATGATGTGGATTTACTTATTAGATAACGGTCTGTCAAGTGACAAAATTATTATAACATTATGAACTCTTTAGTAAAAAAAAAAAAATATATAATACACGTTTACCCCGGTTGCAATTTTCTTTTGAATTTCCATTTATTCATTTACTTCGTCGTCGTAGGTTATGTTGGCGTTGCAGTTGATTCAATTTTGTTATCATTGCTGCTGCAAATGCTGCCATGAACATCATGATCATTGTTCTTGTAATTATCTTTGTCTCTTCATAAACTTCTTCGCTCTGTCTCTACTTACAACGTGTCCTTCCTTAATTGTTGTCGGAAACTTAATTTTGGAAGGAAACGAAAAAGAGATTGCATTAATTCCAGATGCTGGAGTGGAGAGAGGTTAGACTGCTTGGAGGGAGAGGGGCCAGTAAGGATCCTCTTCCTGCTCATCTCTCTCTCCCCTCCCATCAGATCTCTCTTTTCCTTTCTCCTGTCTTCAGCTTCCTCCTTTCCTCTCCTTCCTATTCTTCCTGCTCCTCATTATGCTCATCATCCCCATCCTTTGCTTCCTCCCCCCCCACCAAAATCCCTTCTTTTCCATTTTTCCTCCCTCTCCTCCTCCTTCTTATCCTCCTCCTATCCTCCTCCAAATTCCTTGTGCCTGTATATTAGCTTTCCTCGGCATAGAAGGAAATGAGGCCCGTCATTTCTCAGCATGACTGGATTCCTATAAAAATTCGGATTATAAGGAGATATCGCGTCTTAAACGATGGCATAAAGAACGCAAGAAAAAGGGAGAATCGCCCCCCAAGATTTTCTTCTGAATTCTTGAATGAGGTGGGGACATGCACCGGCCACCGCGTAAGTGGGAGACCTCTGGCGGTTGAGCGGCAATTTACGTTAAGGGATATTTCCCACCTCCTTTGTTTTCCCTCGGATGTGGGCCCGATGGGTTAAAGGAAGGACAAAAATAAAATGGAGTGAAAAGGAAGAGAGAAAAATCCTAGTTTACGTCCAACGCTAATTTAATCTTGCATTCTTTTAAGAATTTCCTCTGCGATAAGTGTTAATTTTGATCTGAGTGGTGTTTAATTTCTTCTTTAATTCGTGTGAGTTTAATTGTCAGTAATTGGCCAAAGTCTTCCAGTCGCATTTAATATAGTGAAACTATCATAAGTTATTATAAGATATTTTTTTATACAATTTATTGGTATATTTTGCTAGCATGAAATAATATACTGCGTTAGACGAAACAAATACAGCATCATAAAAAATAGATTTTCTGTTTTAACATGGCTATATAATAGATGGACATTAAGAATAATAGAGTGAGTCCCTAGAGATTGCAAAAGAAGCAGGGGAAGGAAGAGAAGACGATGAATTGAGGAGCTAAGAAAAGTTGTGGGTATAGATTAGTACAAAGACCATAAACAAACACGAGTGGAAGAACATGTCTGAGGCCTTTGTCCTGCAGTGGACTAGTTACGGCTGATAATGATATTTTTTCTATAATGAATTTTTTAGAGAATGTTACAAAAATCAATACAACCACTCGGTTTCAGGTGGAATGTAATGTGTGTTAATATTCTGCTATGAATCAGTATGGTGTAATAGATAAAATAGATACAATATTCACAAATTTAAATGTAAATCGAATGTTTTTTTTATTTGTACAGAAATAAATGAATTTTATGCAAGGATAATTGTAAGTAGCGTTTACAAAAGTGCAGTTCAATAGGCTTAATCGGTAGTATGAAATCCAAGTAAGGAGTGCCATTCCCTTGGGGTATTCCCCATGACTATATGGAACATACTGAATATTGAAAAATATATTGATTAAGAGAGACTTTTATTTGGTACATGAACTTATTAAACTTTATTTTTCAACAGTATCATCGTTCGATATTAAATATGATTTTACGGAGTCTTATGGTTACCGCCAAATCGTGTCTGTTTCTCTTATTTTTCTCTATATATGGGGTGATCAACAGTCCCTTATTTTGACTCTCAATGCCTTAACACATCAGGACTTTCGGAAAATGTACTACTAATGTCCCGCTTTAAGGAATTTACTATTAAACTGTTCCCCATTATATAATAGAAGCTAAAATTCTCATCGGAGAAACATGTAAAATATTAGTTTGATTAAATCCCTTAAAAATGCGTGTTTTTTCTACATTGCACCGTTAGAGTAGAGAAACAGATGAAGATTCGTGAAAATTTTAAACCATGAAAGTTTGTTAATAGATATTGATACTAGCCATCTTTCTTTAAGAATAACTATTAACAAGAGGGGGAAGTGGTCAATCTTTCTTTAGCAGCTTTTTAGTTATCCCTCTGCTGAAGGATAGCATTAATTTCTACCATCAAGGTGGTATTCATTTATTTTGCATTAAATTTTAAATCTTTAAAATGTGAGACATTTTAAACGAGTAGTAGAATTAATGTATGGAATATCCATTGAATACACATAGCGATGGACTCGACCTTTTGAAGAAGCGAGCAATTTTATGAATCCTTTTTCAAAGTAGCACAGTAACCAGGTCGGTTTTTGAGTAATATTTTATAACATTCAGAAAAACAAGCAGTTTAAAAGATTATAAGGAAATTATATGCGGAAATTGAAATTATGAATGTTAAAGCTTTGTGCCTGAAGATATCAAACAAATCGGAAGCTGATAAATTTGGAAGTAGTTTTTCTCACGATTTCGAAATGAAAATATTTTATTTTTTATGAAATTTCATAGCTTTTTGTTTTGCCTGTGTTTCACTGGTTTCAGTGTTCCGGCCACCCGTACTACGCTGGTTTGCTGTGAGCTATTAGATTAGTCCCTTACCTCACCAATATGCAGTGGCCAGCGTGGTGATGAAAAAGTGTCAAACGCCCAGACGCAATTATGGACATGTCTGAGGCCTTTGTCCTTCAGTGGACTTGAAACGGCTGCATTTGTTGTTGTTGTTGACACACACACACATACACAAGCACACACACTCTGGAAAGAACGCTACTAATTGGATCAGTCTATGGTACAAGAACGAGAGGAAGGCCTAAAACTAGATTGAGTGACAATATCATGGAGATGTGCGGGCTAACGATGGTGGAGTTGGAAAGGAAGACTCAAGACCGGAATGAATGGAGAAGTTTTGTGCAAAGGGCCACGGCCGTTCGACATCGAACACCCCGTACTCGATGATGATGATGATGATATATATATATATATATATATATATATATATATATATATATATATATATATATATATATATATATATATAAACTGTATATATTTTGTGTTTGTGTTCAATGTATTTATTACAAGTTTTGATATTATGGATATTATAATAATAATAATAATCATAATTATTATTATTATTAGTAGTAGTAGTAGTAGTAGTAGTAGTAGTAGTAGTAGTAGTAGTATTGTCGCGAACGAAGTGAGTGACTTTATATGAAATGCAATTTTTTTTAAAGATATCTCACCCAACCCATAGCTCAGTCATTCGGAGCGATGGGAACAGCTGATATTTTCGTCGCGGAGTTAATAACTCCTATACCAATAAATATATTTAGATGAAATTTTAAGGGATTATATATATATATATATATATATATATATATATATATATATATATATATATATATATATATATATATAAGCTCAGTTTCTGACAGTTTACATGCTCACACCTGTTGTAAGCATGCCTTTTCTGCCACTTTTGTTCGTAAGTGACGGATGTTAGCTAAAAAATCAGTGAGGAGGAGCAAATTACTAAAGTTTTACAGATATCCAAATTATTTTCACAGGGTTTTGATGGATGTTATGGGAACCAAGACCTTGATGTGAACTGCATTCATACCAATTTTCGTATTGATACTTGCCATAAAAAAAGTCACAGTAGCCATTTCTCGGTATCCGCGTGAGACCAATTTTCGTTAATTACTCGTAGAATACTTCACATATCTAAATGAAATTTTCAGGGATTTGTGGGATGGATATTTACTTTGTCCATACCAATTTTCATGTTGATATCTGCCATAGAATAGCCACAGTAAACGTTTATTTCGGTATGGATTTAATAATTATTTTTGGCGGTGGAGTAAATTGATCCTAGAATAATTCACATAACCAAGTGAAAATTTCACAGATTGATGGTAAGCATAGTTTCTCTGTTCCTACCAGATTCCATGGTAATATACACAGCTATCATGTAGCCTTCTTAAATGTGATGTTAAATGTAGCAACTTTACAGTGAACTGCGTGATAGTGCCGAGCTCATAAATAATAGCCGTACCGAGTCCAGCTAGTTATTATTATTATTATTATTATTATTATTATTATTATTATTATTATTATTATTATTATTATTATTATTATATGAGTGTTGTGCAATAATAGTTGTGTCAGTCGTTTAATTGCAAGAAACGAAGTAAATCACGTTGCTGATACATATGCGAGTGCTTATCTCACTACCCTATAAATCTGACTCCACTTCATCAAGGCTTTCAAGAATCCTCGCTTGAAAATAATGGCAGCATTAAAAATATTCTCTTGAATTATGGGCATAGAATTACCTCTACATCTTCATTGAGTCTCCTGTGTTCTGGGAAATTATTGCTTCTAATTGTGATGGACGGGCTGCCATGATATACAATTGCTTATTATTATTTTAATTTATCTGTTTATTGACATATACAGTACAGTAGTACAGAATAATACCTGAGAAGATTTGTACTCTGCTTCTCATGTTATAGGTGTGGTTATTGTTGGTGGCCAGTCGTTTGTCAATTTTATTTTTCAAGTTTTAGAATTATAACTTGTGTTCAGATACAACGTGCGATCACTTACAGGACTTGAGTCTCCCCAATACTTTTTACTTAGAAACCGAATGGTTGTGCTTTAAATACCCACTCGTTATTGAAAGAGTACACAGCTTATTATATATATATATATATATATATATATATATATATATATATATATATATATATATATATATATATATATATACATGAATATATTTGTTTATATAAATATATTCTGTTTGGAAAGGGTTGTGACCTGAAAATTTGTTGGTCCATTATGGTTTGTGTGAAGTGTTGGGACACGGGACATGTAAGAGGTTGCTTAATGAAAGGGATTTATGTATTATATGGAAAGAAAGTCATCGTGTTGCTAAGGAAGGCTTACCCAGCTGTGTGAAGAAGCTTTGACGCTATGTAGGTCTCCATATAGGGACCTATTTTTTATTCAATGGTTGAAAGAAACATTTGTCATGGAACTGTCGATAATTTTTGTTTTGAAGACACCTCGGGTATATATATATATATATATATATATATATATATATATATATATATATATATATATATATATATATATATATATATATGCATGTATATATGTGTGCGTGTGTGTTTGTGTTTGTACCCGAGCCGTAAAATAATGACATCTAGATATTTAGATAGATATGGAAACACAAACATGTATACACACATAGATTAAACTCTTCCCAACCCTTCTCCTTTCCTAACTATAACCCGCTGGTTTGGCAATTTATGCAAGTGTGGTTTCCGAGTTTACCTCTTGGGGGTACCACCTCTCACCAAGGTATGACTACTATCATTTTGTTGATATATATATATATATATATATATATATATATATATATATATATATATATATATATATATATATATGCAGAAAAACCACAGGGAAAATAAAAATATGAAATATAAGATTAAGTCCTGAAACTAGTCAGGACTTAATCTTATATTTCATATTTTTATTTTCCCTGTGATTCTTCTGCATCTGAGCATCACGTTTCCCTGTTATTTTTACGCATATATATATATATATATATATATATATATATATATATATATATATGTATGTATGTATATATATATATGTATGTATGTATATGTATATATATATATATATATATATTTATATATATATACTGTATATATATCTATGTATATATATCTATCTATCTATCTATCTATCTATCTATCTATCTATCTATCTATCTATCTATCTATATATATATATATATATATATATATATATATATATATATATATATATATATATATATATATTCTGAGCGCCCTCTCTAGTTCTGGTGGTACAATTCTAGTTTTCATAAGGTATTTTAACTTAAATTTCCCATCCTGTTGCCCGTCTCCTCAATGTCTGATAGCCAGTAGAGTCGACTAACCATTAGGTAGTTGGCTTGCAGCTAAAGTCAATGGAACCTCAATGACTGATTCGGATCTTTAAGTAGAATACCTCTGACTGCAGTGGGTCTTAGGGCTTTGCGCTTGAATTTTCTACTGACAAATTAGGATCAAAATTCGGCCCCAAACAAGATTTGAATTCCATTGTCTCTGCGAGTCATCAGCTCATTGGCTCTGCCAATCTTTAGGTGCCATCCTGTCAGCCTGTTTTTTGTCTCAAGAATGTTCTCACATTTTGATATAAAGATTACACTTACGCACGCGCACGCACACACACACACACACACACACAACCACATATATATATATATATATATATATATATATATATATATATATATATATATGTGGTTGTGTGTGTGTGTGTGTGTTTGTTTGTTTGTTTGTTTGTTTCATACACGCTCATAGAACAAAGTAATGGACATTTTGGTTAATATATATATATATATATATATATATATATATAAATATAAATATATATATATATATATATATGTATACATATATATATATATGTATATATATATGTATGTATATATATATATATATATATGTATATATATATTTATATATGTGTGTGTGTGGGTGTTTTATACTTTCAGATAAGTGGCCATTTAGCGTCGTATGCCATTGGCTTATAAATCGAGAGAATCCCCTTGCTTTAATAATAAATTGGTCATATGCATAAATTTGACAATAAATCGATAATGATTCAGGCGGTCATCAGCTCAGTTGTAAATTTACCAATAAATTATGAATCGTTGCGTGCTGAAATGTATCAACAGGAGCATTTTGATTAACTGTATATTGGTAAAGACATTTGAGGGTTCCGGTGAAATTTATCGCGTTAACCCTCATGCAAGATTTTAAAGCCCTTTGCCAATCAATTCCGGGCATTTGAAACTAAAGCGAGTCATTAGAAGTATGGTGTTCGTGCCAAAGTCACGAAATTCAAGTCGTAAATGCATCATTGATAACGTCTTCTATGAAGACTAGTGTTGTAAATTTTTTGCACACCAACT
>NC_090762.1:7832244-7857244 GCF_036898095.1 Palaemon carinicauda | reverse complement strand
AAACGCAGGCTGGAAATAATTGCGTTGTAGCATTTTTTGGGTATCATATCATACCAGACTAATATTTTCTTAGTGTCGAGAAGATTTTATCGTCGCACTGTTTTTCTCCAGTAATTGCCTTGTACAAATCGCGTGTGTTTAAGGACTGGGGGCCATCCTTGGAAGAGGGGGGGGGGGGGTCGATGAGGGTCATGTACGAAGCGTCTACGCTATAGTGTGGGGACGCGGTTAGTTTTAGACGGGAAGGGGAGGGGGGAGGAGAAGGGAACAAATAAGAGCTTTTTTGGGGAAGGGGGTAGGGAGGAGGGAGAGAGTGGGAGCATCCCACATAACTGTGGGGTTCTGTCAAGAAGTTTTTATTTATAACTTTGAAGAAACAACTGCTTCTAGTTTATGCCTTTACTGGAGATATATATTTCTTGATTTGTTACATTCTTTGTAATTTCGCTGTAGGATTTGTTGGTGGGATTTCAGCGGATTCCGGAGAGATTCCTTGAGATTTCATTTGACAAAAGAGAGGACTTTTAGAGCGCCTGCCTTCTTTTTCAACTTATGTTAATGAAATCTTAACTTTTATGTTCCAGACGCTTTATGGACGCCCGATGTTTCTTTCTTATCTCATTGTGATATTAAAATGCGGCTGATTGTTTCTCCCTGTCTTCCTCTTCATTTCCCTTATCAGTTGATGGGTTGATCGTTCTACGCTATTGTTTAATTTCTTATTTCCATCGCTTCTTCGATTTCCTATTTATTTTAAGCATTCCTAGGACACATCCAAGACTTTATCACCATGAGTATATGCTTGTTGTAATCTTGTGAGATATTGCTCCCAGATTTTTAGGAGTTACTTAAGCCATTGCAATAAACTCAAGCTGTGTTTGGTGGATTTTAAGCCCTTTCACAGAAAAGTTTCTCTTTGTAGAGTTTATATGTGTGATTCTTTAGTCTACGAATTATTCTTTTTAATGAAAAATTATTTAGTAATATTAGTTGGTACGACGTTTTGTATTTCTAAATAGCAATTATGACCACAGTTGTTGCGTCACCAGATTACATAAATAAATTTGCCAGTGCGAATGAATGGCTTATCATATGGATTGATAGCGCATAAAGAGAATACAAGATCTGAATTTTTAATATTGAAAAGAAAAATGTGTTTTGATGTCACTTTGGATAATCTTGAACTGATTCTAATTATTCATTCCGGGACTTGACCCTTTTCAACTTGTTCTCAAGAGAAGTTAACTTTGTCTATGATAAGCAGAATGTCAACAATTGTTTATCTTTTGAAATAATTAATACGAATAAATCAAGTCCATTTCAGAAATGATTCTCTCTCTCTCTCTCTCTCTCTCTCTCTCTCTCTCTCTCTCTCTCTCTCTCTCTCTCTCTCTCTCTCTCTCTCTCTCTCTCTCTCATCTTTTTGTCTACATCTAACTTACTTTTATAAAGTAAGTCCTCAAAAGAGTCTAAGTACAGTATAACAAAATATTAAAGAAAATAATTATAATTGCAAATATTAATTCTCATGTTCTGGTAGTAATAAGTATGCTTTAACTGTTTCATTATTATTATTATTATTATTATTATTATTATTATTATTATTATTATTATTATTATTATTTCTGTTTTTCTCGTTTCCTTTGCCATTGCTAACAATTATTTATATGTTTTATGAAAGTAAACTTTAATATTCACTATTATTATTATTATTATTATTATTATTATTATTATTATTATTATTATTATTATTATTATTATTGTTATTATTATTAACATAAATCTACTTAACAAATCCAATTGTCAATGTAAGGTTGTTTCTTTTACCTTGCATATTTTATTATATTTTTGCTCTGTGGGTTTGCCTCAATATAAGATTTGTTTGCATGCTACAATGGCTCCGCGTCCTAGGGTTACATTACTCAAAAACAGAAATTCCTAAGCATATTATTTATCCGATAGACACTCCTTCACTTATGTACGTAGATTGAGCTTTCCTAGCATTTTCTTATGCGGAAAACTAGTTTGTTTTTATAGGATTAGAATAATTTTGTTTAGTTCATCCTAAACTTCGGGTTATTGTGTAGTTTCCGGTTGTTCTTTAGCACAAAGAAGCTCATTCTGCAGAGCAAACCCCGGTTACGGATGATTCCTGTTTACTTCTATTAAGCCTTTTGTTTTACTGTTAAGTTGGTCCTTTTAAACAGGGTTTATTAGAGATTTAGTTTTCATGTCTAAATTCTTATAAGTAATATGAAATATAATTTTGACAATAATTGCGATTGTCCTTGGAATTTCATCATATTTTCAGAGAGAAATATATTTCTGAAATGAAATAATTGGAAAAAAGTATTGCATTTTATATGAGTGTAATAAAGATTATTGTAGTACATATTATGACTTACAAGTTTTGTAAAGTTATTTTCTAATAAATCATTTTAGCACTTCATATATATATATATATATATATATATATATATATATATATATATATATATATATATATACATGTATATATATATATATATATATATATATATATATGTATATACATATATATATATATATATACAAACAAATATATATTTATATATATATATATATATATATATATATATATATATATATATATATATATCCATACCATAAACAGATGCGTGTGGGCGGACACGTCTGAGGCCTTTGACCTGCAGTAGACTAGCAACAGCTAATGATAATTTATATATATATATATATATATATATATATATATATATATATATGTGTGTGTGTGTATATATACATATATATATATATATATATATATATATATATATATATATATATATATATATATATATATATATACTGAAAAGTAGAAGTCATATTTGTTAAGCAGATCCTAACCGTGTATAATTGGAGCAGAAAAAGGAAAAGAAAAGCTGGGAACTATCAATTCAAGTGAAGCCGTAAATATAATACCTTAAAATAGAGATTGATCCGGTAATTTCAATGCTTAATAATTTAAAGTCTACACACTCACACAATGCGTTCGTGATGTAAATTTTTCATGTCTGCAGTTATGCATGTGACCATGCATTTGTAAAAGCCACTCATCGCAAATGCAGATAGAAAATATAGTTTTCAACTTGTTAATGTGCAGTTATCATCACCGAAGAATTACCGATGAAATGTCGAGGGGAGTGGGTTATTGAGAAATACTTTTTTTTCCTTTTATTCTCTGAGCTCATATTGTAATATTTTATATTTTTAGCTATTTAAGGGGAAATATATTTATATTTAAAGAAGACTGATAAACATTTTGTGGTATTTTAATCAATATATTTCTTATTTCAACAGAGCCTGCTAAGGTGGCCGCGATTTCAGTCTTCACGAGGTAAAGTACCTGAATTGCGTTTGTAATCTGGTCATCGATGTCGCTTAGGGACAAAGTGCTTTATTGAAAGTTATTTTCTACATATATTTTTTTGTATAGTCATTGTACAATATTTGCTCTTTACGAATCGTTAAAAAGCTTAAAGGAACACCCATCAGTCAACTCCTCATATTGATCAAATGTATCTTTAATTATTTAGTCTTGAATCCAATTTTGTGTTGTTCTTTCGCAAACGAGGTAAGCATTATTATGTCGTGTGAATATTGAGCTAAAGATATATCACTTCTGATTTCGTCAAATGCGTCGATACATAATCATTGGTACGTAGTTTGTGATATTGAATTGTGTATGTGAATGATATTGATCGAAAGATATATCACTATTTGTACCGGTGCAAAGAGTAAATACTCATGATGCAGACTTGCTGGTGGGGTTTTTTTTTTTTTTTTTTTTTTTTTTTTTTTTTTTTTTTTTTTTTTTTTTTTTTTTTTTCCCAGTGATTCGAAAGTCAGCAATTAATGTGTACTGAGGAATAGTCTTGTGTTAGAATCTCCCTCAGTTTTTTTTTTTTTTTTTTTTTTTTTAAGTTAGGAATATCTACTCTCGAATGGACATCATTCATTCAAAGTCGCCCACTCTTTCTGAGCTAGCTATTTCATTCGTTAATTTCGTAAGGGAAATTACAAAAAAATTGCTGTATATATTGAATTTTATTATTTGTATCTTATGGACAATTTACTCTCTCTCTCTCTCTCTCTCTCTCTCTCTCTCTCTCTCTCTCTCTCTCTCTCTCTCTCTCTCTCTCTCTCGTAGCAAATTAGTAATTCATACGTGGTTCTTCTCTGCTATTTAATGCCTGGTTATTAATGTTTCCACCGGGAGTATTTTCTTCCAGTATTCTCAACTGTCTTGCTCTGCAGTTACAGCATCAGTCCCCCAATCCCAGGGGGTCACAGGAATGTAATATAAATGAAATTTTACTCAAACTTTTAATGGGGTTTTGCCTGAAACGGAATATAGGAGACAAATGTGTCGCACCCATAATTTTGGCCTGGATACTCTCTCTCTCTCTCTCTCTCTCTCTCTCTCTCTCTCTCTCTCTCTCTCTCTCTCTCTCTCTCTCTCTCTCTCACGAGTTTTTTAAAAGGTTTCTTTGTCTGATTTGCGTTTATTACGGAGCGACTAGTTTTAAATCTGTTTTCAGAACTTCCGTGAGCTACTCGTGAATACTTACTAACCTACTCACACATACAGAAGTGCGCTTCCTTGCAAGTATAAGCAACACTGTAAATAGTCAGAACTAGGTTGGGTGATCACCAAGAAATGCTAGACGCTGTCGACGCATATACCCCTGGAACACCCATGAGTCAGCGAGGGGCTTTCAACCTCACTCCAAGCAATACCTGTAGAAAAGGAATAAAGGCTTATTCGGGAAAAAAATTATATAGTTTACCCCATATATATATATATATATATATATATATATATATATATATATATATATATATATATATATATGTGTGTGTGTGTGTGTGTGTGTGTGTGTGTGTGTGTGTGATTGAGACTACATAATTTTTTTCCCGAATAAGCCTCTATTCCTTCAGAAGATGCAACTCATCCACTTTTCTACGGGTATTGCTTGGAGTGAGGTTGCGAGCTATATATATATATATATATATATATATATATATATATATATATATATATATATATATATATATATATATATGTGTGTGTGTGTGTGTGTGTGTGTGTATGTATACATATGAATATATATGTGTGTGTATACATATACATTGTATATATATATATATATATATATATATATATATATATATATATATATATATATATATATGTATATGTATATATATATTATTATATTTGTTTGTATGTAGGCCCTATTTATACTTCAGTATGATGTGGATTTACTTATTAGATAACGGTCTGTCAAGTGACAAAATTATTATAACATTATGAACTCTTTAGTAAAAAAAAAAAAATATATAATACACGTTTACCCCGGTTGCAATTTTCTTTTGAATTTCCATTTATTCATTTACTTCGTCGTCGTAGGTTATGTTGGCGTTGCAGTTGATTCAATTTTGTTATCATTGCTGCTGCAAATGCTGCCATGAACATCATGATCATTGTTCTTGTAATTATCTTTGTCTCTTCATAAACTTCTTCGCTCTGTCTCTACTTACAACGTGTCCTTCCTTAATTGTTGTCGGAAACTTAATTTTGGAAGGAAACGAAAAAGAGATTGCATTAATTCCAGATGCTGGAGTGGAGAGAGGTTAGACTGCTTGGAGGGAGAGGGGCCAGTAAGGATCCTCTTCCTGCTCATCTCTCTCTCCCCTCCCATCAGATCTCTCTTTTCCTTTCTCCTGTCTTCAGCTTCCTCCTTTCCTCTCCTTCCTATTCTTCCTGCTCCTCATTATGCTCATCATCCCCATCCTTTGCTTCCTCCCCCCCCACCAAAATCCCTTCTTTTCCATTTTTCCTCCCTCTCCTCCTCCTTCTTATCCTCCTCCTATCCTCCTCCAAATTCCTTGTGCCTGTATATTAGCTTTCCTCGGCATAGAAGGAAATGAGGCCCGTCATTTCTCAGCATGACTGGATTCCTATAAAAATTCGGATTATAAGGAGATATCGCGTCTTAAACGATGGCATAAAGAACGCAAGAAAAAGGGAGAATCGCCCCCCAAGATTTTCTTCTGAATTCTTGAATGAGGTGGGGACATGCACCGGCCACCGCGTAAGTGGGAGACCTCTGGCGGTTGAGCGGCAATTTACGTTAAGGGATATTTCCCACCTCCTTTGTTTTCCCTCGGATGTGGGCCCGATGGGTTAAAGGAAGGACAAAAATAAAATGGAGTGAAAAGGAAGAGAGAAAAATCCTAGTTTACGTCCAACGCTAATTTAATCTTGCATTCTTTTAAGAATTTCCTCTGCGATAAGTGTTAATTTTGATCTGAGTGGTGTTTAATTTCTTCTTTAATTCGTGTGAGTTTAATTGTCAGTAATTGGCCAAAGTCTTCCAGTCGCATTTAATATAGTGAAACTATCATAAGTTATTATAAGATATTTTTTTATACAATTTATTGGTATATTTTGCTAGCATGAAATAATATACTGCGTTAGACGAAACAAATACAGCATCATAAAAAATAGATTTTCTGTTTTAACATGGCTATATAATAGATGGACATTAAGAATAATAGAGTGAGTCCCTAGAGATTGCAAAAGAAGCAGGGGAAGGAAGAGAAGACGATGAATTGAGGAGCTAAGAAAAGTTGTGGGTATAGATTAGTACAAAGACCATAAACAAACACGAGTGGAAGAACATGTCTGAGGCCTTTGTCCTGCAGTGGACTAGTTACGGCTGATAATGATATTTTTTCTATAATGAATTTTTTAGAGAATGTTACAAAAATCAATACAACCACTCGGTTTCAGGTGGAATGTAATGTGTGTTAATATTCTGCTATGAATCAGTATGGTGTAATAGATAAAATAGATACAATATTCACAAATTTAAATGTAAATCGAATGTTTTTTTTATTTGTACAGAAATAAATGAATTTTATGCAAGGATAATTGTAAGTAGCGTTTACAAAAGTGCAGTTCAATAGGCTTAATCGGTAGTATGAAATCCAAGTAAGGAGTGCCATTCCCTTGGGGTATTCCCCATGACTATATGGAACATACTGAATATTGAAAAATATATTGATTAAGAGAGACTTTTATTTGGTACATGAACTTATTAAACTTTATTTTTCAACAGTATCATCGTTCGATATTAAATATGATTTTACGGAGTCTTATGGTTACCGCCAAATCGTGTCTGTTTCTCTTATTTTTCTCTATATATGGGGTGATCAACAGTCCCTTATTTTGACTCTCAATGCCTTAACACATCAGGACTTTCGGAAAATGTACTACTAATGTCCCGCTTTAAGGAATTTACTATTAAACTGTTCCCCATTATATAATAGAAGCTAAAATTCTCATCGGAGAAACATGTAAAATATTAGTTTGATTAAATCCCTTAAAAATGCGTGTTTTTTCTACATTGCACCGTTAGAGTAGAGAAACAGATGAAGATTCGTGAAAATTTTAAACCATGAAAGTTTGTTAATAGATATTGATACTAGCCATCTTTCTTTAAGAATAACTATTAACAAGAGGGGGAAGTGGTCAATCTTTCTTTAGCAGCTTTTTAGTTATCCCTCTGCTGAAGGATAGCATTAATTTCTACCATCAAGGTGGTATTCATTTATTTTGCATTAAATTTTAAATCTTTAAAATGTGAGACATTTTAAACGAGTAGTAGAATTAATGTATGGAATATCCATTGAATACACATAGCGATGGACTCGACCTTTTGAAGAAGCGAGCAATTTTATGAATCCTTTTTCAAAGTAGCACAGTAACCAGGTCGGTTTTTGAGTAATATTTTATAACATTCAGAAAAACAAGCAGTTTAAAAGATTATAAGGAAATTATATGCGGAAATTGAAATTATGAATGTTAAAGCTTTGTGCCTGAAGATATCAAACAAATCGGAAGCTGATAAATTTGGAAGTAGTTTTTCTCACGATTTCGAAATGAAAATATTTTATTTTTTATGAAATTTCATAGCTTTTTGTTTTGCCTGTGTTTCACTGGTTTCAGTGTTCCGGCCACCCGTACTACGCTGGTTTGCTGTGAGCTATTAGATTAGTCCCTTACCTCACCAATATGCAGTGGCCAGCGTGGTGATGAAAAAGTGTCAAACGCCCAGACGCAATTATGGACATGTCTGAGGCCTTTGTCCTTCAGTGGACTTGAAACGGCTGCATTTGTTGTTGTTGTTGACACACACACACATACACAAGCACACACACTCTGGAAAGAACGCTACTAATTGGATCAGTCTATGGTACAAGAACGAGAGGAAGGCCTAAAACTAGATTGAGTGACAATATCATGGAGATGTGCGGGCTAACGATGGTGGAGTTGGAAAGGAAGACTCAAGACCGGAATGAATGGAGAAGTTTTGTGCAAAGGGCCACGGCCGTTCGACATCGAACACCCCGTACTCGATGATGATGATGATGATATATATATATATATATATATATATATATATATATATATATATATATATATATATATATATATATATATAAACTGTATATATTTTGTGTTTGTGTTCAATGTATTTATTACAAGTTTTGATATTATGGATATTATAATAATAATAATAATCATAATTATTATTATTATTAGTAGTAGTAGTAGTAGTAGTAGTAGTAGTAGTAGTAGTAGTAGTATTGTCGCGAACGAAGTGAGTGACTTTATATGAAATGCAATTTTTTTTAAAGATATCTCACCCAACCCATAGCTCAGTCATTCGGAGCGATGGGAACAGCTGATATTTTCGTCGCGGAGTTAATAACTCCTATACCAATAAATATATTTAGATGAAATTTTAAGGGATTATATATATATATATATATATATATATATATATATATATATATATATATATATATATATATATATATAAGCTCAGTTTCTGACAGTTTACATGCTCACACCTGTTGTAAGCATGCCTTTTCTGCCACTTTTGTTCGTAAGTGACGGATGTTAGCTAAAAAATCAGTGAGGAGGAGCAAATTACTAAAGTTTTACAGATATCCAAATTATTTTCACAGGGTTTTGATGGATGTTATGGGAACCAAGACCTTGATGTGAACTGCATTCATACCAATTTTCGTATTGATACTTGCCATAAAAAAAGTCACAGTAGCCATTTCTCGGTATCCGCGTGAGACCAATTTTCGTTAATTACTCGTAGAATACTTCACATATCTAAATGAAATTTTCAGGGATTTGTGGGATGGATATTTACTTTGTCCATACCAATTTTCATGTTGATATCTGCCATAGAATAGCCACAGTAAACGTTTATTTCGGTATGGATTTAATAATTATTTTTGGCGGTGGAGTAAATTGATCCTAGAATAATTCACATAACCAAGTGAAAATTTCACAGATTGATGGTAAGCATAGTTTCTCTGTTCCTACCAGATTCCATGGTAATATACACAGCTATCATGTAGCCTTCTTAAATGTGATGTTAAATGTAGCAACTTTACAGTGAACTGCGTGATAGTGCCGAGCTCATAAATAATAGCCGTACCGAGTCCAGCTAGTTATTATTATTATTATTATTATTATTATTATTATTATTATTATTATTATTATTATTATTATTATTATTATATGAGTGTTGTGCAATAATAGTTGTGTCAGTCGTTTAATTGCAAGAAACGAAGTAAATCACGTTGCTGATACATATGCGAGTGCTTATCTCACTACCCTATAAATCTGACTCCACTTCATCAAGGCTTTCAAGAATCCTCGCTTGAAAATAATGGCAGCATTAAAAATATTCTCTTGAATTATGGGCATAGAATTACCTCTACATCTTCATTGAGTCTCCTGTGTTCTGGGAAATTATTGCTTCTAATTGTGATGGACGGGCTGCCATGATATACAATTGCTTATTATTATTTTAATTTATCTGTTTATTGACATATACAGTACAGTAGTACAGAATAATACCTGAGAAGATTTGTACTCTGCTTCTCATGTTATAGGTGTGGTTATTGTTGGTGGCCAGTCGTTTGTCAATTTTATTTTTCAAGTTTTAGAATTATAACTTGTGTTCAGATACAACGTGCGATCACTTACAGGACTTGAGTCTCCCCAATACTTTTTACTTAGAAACCGAATGGTTGTGCTTTAAATACCCACTCGTTATTGAAAGAGTACACAGCTTATTATATATATATATATATATATATATATATATATATATATATATATATATATATATATATATATATATATATACATGAATATATTTGTTTATATAAATATATTCTGTTTGGAAAGGGTTGTGACCTGAAAATTTGTTGGTCCATTATGGTTTGTGTGAAGTGTTGGGACACGGGACATGTAAGAGGTTGCTTAATGAAAGGGATTTATGTATTATATGGAAAGAAAGTCATCGTGTTGCTAAGGAAGGCTTACCCAGCTGTGTGAAGAAGCTTTGACGCTATGTAGGTCTCCATATAGGGACCTATTTTTTATTCAATGGTTGAAAGAAACATTTGTCATGGAACTGTCGATAATTTTTGTTTTGAAGACACCTCGGGTATATATATATATATATATATATATATATATATATATATATATATATATATATATATATATATATATATATATATATGCATGTATATATGTGTGCGTGTGTGTTTGTGTTTGTACCCGAGCCGTAAAATAATGACATCTAGATATTTAGATAGATATGGAAACACAAACATGTATACACACATAGATTAAACTCTTCCCAACCCTTCTCCTTTCCTAACTATAACCCGCTGGTTTGGCAATTTATGCAAGTGTGGTTTCCGAGTTTACCTCTTGGGGGTACCACCTCTCACCAAGGTATGACTACTATCATTTTGTTGATATATATATATATATATATATATATATATATATATATATATATATATATATATATATATATATATGCAGAAAAACCACAGGGAAAATAAAAATATGAAATATAAGATTAAGTCCTGAAACTAGTCAGGACTTAATCTTATATTTCATATTTTTATTTTCCCTGTGATTCTTCTGCATCTGAGCATCACGTTTCCCTGTTATTTTTACGCATATATATATATATATATATATATATATATATATATATATATATATGTATGTATGTATATATATATATGTATGTATGTATATGTATATATATATATATATATATATTTATATATATATACTGTATATATATCTATGTATATATATCTATCTATCTATCTATCTATATCTATCTATCTATCTATCTATCTATCTATCTATCTATATATATATATATATATATATATATATATATATATATATATATATATATATATATATATATTCTGAGCGCCCTCTCTAGTTCTGGTGGTACAATTCTAGTTTTCATAAGGTATTTTAACTTAAATTTCCCATCCTGTTGCCCGTCTCCTCAATGTCTGATAGCCAGTAGAGTCGACTAACCATTAGGTAGTTGGCTTGCAGCTAAAGTCAATGGAACCTCAATGACTGATTCGGATCTTTAAGTAGAATACCTCTGACTGCAGTGGGTCTTAGGGCTTTGCGCTTGAATTTTCTACTGACAAATTAGGATCAAAATTCGGCCCCAAACAAGATTTGAATTCCATTGTCTCTGCGAGTCATCAGCTCATTGGCTCTGCCAATCTTTAGGTGCCATCCTGTCAGCCTGTTTTTTGTCTCAAGAATGTTCTCACATTTTGATATAAAGATTACACTTACGCACGCGCACGCACACACACACACACACACACACAACCACATATATATATATATATATATATATATATATATATATATATATATATATATGTGGTTGTGTGTGTGTGTGTGTGTTTGTTTGTTTGTTTGTTTGTTTCATACACGCTCATAGAACAAAGTAATGGACATTTTGGTTAATATATATATATATATATATATATATATATATAAATATAAATATATATATATATATATATATGTATACATATATATATATATGTATATATATATGTATGTATATATATATATATATATATGTATATATATATTTATATATGTGTGTGTGTGGGTGTTTTATACTTTCAGATAAGTGGCCATTTAGCGTCGTATGCCATTGGCTTATAAATCGAGAGAATCCCCTTGCTTTAATAATAAATTGGTCATATGCATAAATTTGACAATAAATCGATAATGATTCAGGCGGTCATCAGCTCAGTTGTAAATTTACCAATAAATTATGAATCGTTGCGTGCTGAAATGTATCAACAGGAGCATTTTGATTAACTGTATATTGGTAAAGACATTTGAGGGTTCCGGTGAAATTTATCGCGTTAACCCTCATGCAAGATTTTAAAGCCCTTTGCCAATCAATTCCGGGCATTTGAAACTAAAGCGAGTCATTAGAAGTATGGTGTTCGTGCCAAAGTCACGAAATTCAAGTCGTAAATGCATCATTGATAACGTCTTCTATGAAGACTAGTGTTGTAAATTTTTTGCACACCAAATAATTCTGCGCTGGGGCCAGTTGCAAAAAGAAAATTAATATCAATTACATGATTGTAAATTTCAATTTTTTTTTCTTCTAAAGTAAATGTTCTGTGAACTATGTGCCCTCGAAAGTGGCACTTATAAAATAGGAGAATTGTCAAGCCACTTTCACTAAATGTGTAATGAGAATTCCTCATGAAATTTAATGGTATTAGAGTGAGTATTAATTTTTTTCTATATGTATGTACAATATTTACAATTGAATATGTGTATTTATTAATGATAATTAGTAAACCGTTTTCTTCTCTTGAGTAAGGATAAATTCACAGTGCATAGAAATTCTGAAATATTAGCTTCTTTGTGAATTTTCTGGAAAACTATATGTTCCCCTTTATTGAATTAATACTGAGATTTTAATCACAGGATTAATTGAAAAATAAAACTTTTTTTTCAGTATATATTTTATCTTTTAACCCTTGGCTCATTATTTTCATAACATCCCCAATATTATTATTATTATTATTATTATTATTATTATTATTATTATTATTATTATTATTATTATTATTATTATTATTATTATTACTAGCTTAGCTACAACCTCAGTTTGAAAAGCAGGATGCTGTAAGTCCAAGGGCTCCAACAAGGAAAAATAGCCCAGTGAGAAAGGTAACTAAGGATATAAATAAACTATATGAAAAGTAATAAAAAATTAAAGTAAATATTTTAAGAACAGTAACAACATTAAAACAATAAAATATAAGAACAGTAACAACATCAAACCATATTTCATATATAAACTATAAAAAGAGACTTATGTCACTTTGTTCAACATAAAAACATTTGCTGCATGTTTGAACTTTTGAAGTTCTATCGATTCAACTACCCGATTATAAAGATCATTCCACAACTTGGTCATAGCTGGAATAAAACTTTTAGAATACAGTATAGTTTGAGCCTTATGATGGAGAAGGCCTGACTTTTAGGATTAACTGCCTACCTATTATTACGAACGGGTTGTTACTGTCCGGGAAGATGTGAACGTAAAGGACGGTCAGAATTATGAAAAATCATAGGCAATATGCATAACGAGCTATTTTAACGAGATCAGAGATTATTATCTAGCTCAGGAATAAGAAATTTAATAGACCGTAAGTTCCTGTCCAAGAAATTAAGATGGGAATCAGCAGTTGAGGACCAGGCAGGAGAACAATATTCGAAACAAGGTGGAATGAAAGAATTAAAGCACTTCTTCAGAATAGACTAGTTACAGAAAATCTTGAAAGACTTTCTCAATAAGCCTTTTTTTTTTTTTTTTTTTTTTTTTTTTTTTTTTTTTTTTTTTTTTTTTTTTTTTTTGCAATACAAGAGGAGACAGACGTGATGTGTTTCTCAAAAGTGAATTTTTTGTCGAAAAGAACTCTATCAATGCTGAGATCCGGATGTTGAGGTGCAACTGTCTTCAACCTACTTACAATCATACTTTGAGTTTTGTTTTAATTCAACTTCATGCCCCGTAATTTCCACCATGCACTCATTTTATCTAAATCTCTATTAAGGGATTCAGCTACCACAGATCTACATTCAGGGGATGGAATTGATGCAAAGAGAGTAATTTCGCCTGCATATACAACAAATTTGTTTTCTAGGCCAAACCTGACAAAGACAATATCTTGCTAAAACTATAATTTCAATTGAGAAATTTTTTTAAAACTATTTTGCTGGTTGTTTTCCCTCTCTCATTTTTTTGTGCAGACTTCTTCAACAAGGCAAATATTCTCTTTCACATTTTATGCTATCGAGTCTAGATATGGATTCATTATTTAGCAAACTTCATTTTATCTTATAAAATGGTTTCATGTGCTTATCTTTTTTATCTCTATTTAGGAAACCTTAGAACTCTGTCTCCTATAATGTCTTCATTTATTAGTCGTTTTTATAAACCACATATTCCGTATCTAGCAAATTTATAAATTGAATTACTTCGAAACGGTAATAATAAACCGCTTTTATCCTGAAGATTTGGTTTGGATGTGGAATGTTATTGACATTTCTAAATTCGATTTAGGGAGATTTCAACATTTCCTTAACCCAATTAAACAAACTTTACGAAGGATCAAATTAAAAAATAGTATACGAAAAGGTAAATAGATTTTTTTTTCTAGACTTACAAATAACAAGTAAGTACGTGTGTTCTATGTACAGTATATATATATATATATATATATATATATATATATATATATATATATATATATATATATATATATATATATATATATATATATATACAGTATATATATATATATATATATATATATATATATATATATATATATATATATATATATATATATGTATATATATATACATACACCGGTATATATATATATATATATATATATATATATATATATATATATATTTGTATGTGTGCGTGTGTGTAAATGTATAAGTACTTGTATGGATATGCATTAATATACATCCGCTTGTTTTTGGCAATAGTAGACTCAATTCGAAACACAATATCTGAAAGCATTACTACAGAAGAAATACAACGATGATGACACACCATCGACGTGCGAGAAGCCACCTGGCCGTAGTCAATACGATAGCAGGAAGCGTCTATTGATGGCTTCCTGTTCTTTTATGAAGAATTACTTCATTAGAAGCAAATATCACGTCATCACACCGATGACGTTGACAGTGTAGCACAGAGTCTACTTCTATGAACTAAGCTTGTAACGTCGAGAGTTTATTTAAGCCGGTTGCTTATTTCGTTCTTATATATGAATGCGGTTTTTTTGCTACGCAAAATTTAATGTAGCCTCGTTGTATATATTATATTCTCTCTCTCTCTCTCTCTCTCTCTCTCTCTCTCTCTCTCTCTCTCTCTCTCTCTCTCTCTCTCTCTCTCTCTCTTTCTTTATATATGTGTATATACATATATATATGTGTGTTTGATTTTTACGCATATGTATATATATATATATATATATATATATATATATATATATATATACATATATATATATATATATATATATATATATAAATCACATGGAAACATGATGTTCAGATGAAAAAGAACTACAGGGAAAATTAAAATAGGAAATTGTTGTTTTTCATATATAACTCATATGAGCCAGCCAGTCAAAATCCATTTAGCTCCTTACGCACACACAATAAAGTAATAGCATGTCTGACATTTATGTCCTCACCTCATTCCCCATATTTGAGATGTTTATTTTGACGTCGGTTCCGGCGTGCACTGAACGGAAAAGAATATTGATTGCTGTCGGAAATCGGTAATTTCTCATATTACCCCTATTTCATTATGGTTCATAATAAAGTTGCCATTTACGCATGAAGTTATTTTCATGTGCTACGTATTGATTATCCATGAATAACATCTTTATTTCTTGTTATGTCGCCTGGAAAACAGAGTGAAAATAGGGACAAATAAAGGAAAATAATTTGATAAAAATAAAACCCAGAGATTCTTGTTCAGGTGGACTTTGACGGGCCAATAACATCTGTGTCGGAGTCTGAACGCAACCCCACCTGCGTAGTCTTAGGGTGACATATTAATTAGCACAGCATATCACACACGTGATGCCACGCTAATTACAGCCACTAACCGATGTCGTAACTGAAGGCCTCGGTGATGTCAATTGCCAACATACACTTTTTTCGCATTGGTTGGTTGATTTCGGTTCGATCTTTTAAATTTATATGTGAATTTTCTTTCACTCCATTACGTCACAACCCTTGTCTTTTTTTCGCCCATGTGACGGGTTATGTTTTGCAAAGGTTATACACGACCGTTATAACAACATAACAAGGAAAACATAGAAAACCGATATTACTATTAGACTTCGTATGATGGGAAATATCTCGCATATTTATAAGCATGTACCAGTAGTGCTTAAGGATTTTTTTTCTATTTTTATAACATTTCTCCATTATCCATAATGTAATATTACTTATATGGATGGGTGAATGGTTGAGAATGTAAATATAGTTTTTTCATTGATTTTACTTGACAAACCCAAATTAGAACGAGGAAAGCAAATTAATTTTCAGTAGTTGCCAGAAGGATGAGGGATATTTCAAGATTACCAACAAGAATATTTTGAAAGACAAACAGAAACGAATAGGTATTTGATATCGCATAAACATTGAAATTTAAGAAATTATATGAAATATATATACGGGGCAATAGCGTTTGAAAGAAAAAGAAATAAATATTAAGTGGTAATTTCCATCGATCAGTTTTAAGGGTTTTGTATTTTATGATACTAAATTTGCCACTAAGGTTAATCAAATTTCATACTTCAAGGTGTCCTACATTACACAAACTCTTCGTTCGCATTTTGAGCTTTGTGCAAAAAGAACCACGGGTCAACATAACCTCCGTCGAACGTTGTTGTTGTTGTTGTTGTTTTTTTCACTGAAAACCTTGGATGTGGGATGGAAATTAATAAAAAAAAAAAAAAAAGCTGTCAACCAAATGGGGTTCGAGCATGTAAGGAAAATTTATTCATCTATTTTCTAACCAGATTTAGAATTGCCTCAATGGAAATTATATCCAAGAAACTTAGGAATTAAAGAAGTTTAAACTCCACCATGGCATTTACAGCATATAGAATATTCATTTAACATAACTTGTAAGGGTTGGAGAAATTGTACCAGTATTCTTATTTCAAATAGTATGTAGTGATATGTTGTCAGCGTCATGAATTATAAAATCTAGGACTTGAAACAATTTTCGTGCCATTATAAGCCAAAGATATATTTACCATGTAAATTATTTAATAGACGTTTTTACTACTAAGGGTTGTTTAGTAAATCTCTTACAGTCTTTGCTTCCGTAGTCAGTTATGTTTTTGCACTCTTCCAACCTGGTTTCGAAGACCAGTTGTATACATTAATGTAAAAAGACGAAACAATCGAACATAAATGAAAGATCTACACTTGCCATTTTTCTATCACAAATTTTATTTGGTTTCTTGATGATTGTATCCAACTGTGCTTTAACTTTAGTTTTTATTTTTCTTGTATGAAAGCATATGAAAACATTTTGTTTTAAAAAATTTAGAAATGTTATCTATAAATTTTATTTTTTCAAGCTCCATTTGTCAACCTTTTATCTTTTCTAGACGAATTTCGAAGTTGGAATTATAAAATTCATTGCATTTACTTAAAGTTACTTATATACAAACGAGTCTAAACTTTAAAACACTAACAGCGAATCTTAAAAATTCCATGCGTTGTGTTTCATGCTTACGTATTTAAATACTTGTGTAAAAAATCCGTATGAATCATACATATTGCATCATTTTGTATTTATTTATATATTTTTTTATTTATTTTGTCTCTATATGCCTTTGTTACTCGATATAACCCTTTACTGGGTAAAACGACAGTGAAGTATGAAGAAAACAGATTAGTCAACAAACGGGGCTCTAAATCATTAAGTTTGCTTGGGCAAATTCCTGAGTTTATTATCTTAAGCCTTGTTCATTTGGATGAGTCTTCTCATATTTCAAGAGCAGATTATCGAGTTCTCTCTCTCTCTCTCTCTCTCTCTCTCTCTCTCTCTCTCTCTCTCTCTCTCTCTCTCTCTCTCTCTCGCAAGCGTCCACTTTCAAACAGGATTGTTAACGAATCCGTTAATAGATGCGATGCAACTGGAAGGGGAGAAACATTGAAATTATAATTAAAAGTTATCGACGTCATTATATTCTCTGTCTATTGGGAATCTTTCGAAATGTTATTGACTGAAAATAAACATCGGCAGTAACAACACGACGCACTGTTAGTCGGATTGGTTTATTTGACATGATAGTTTGTTCATTTTTTCACATATCAAGTTTTGTATTTATTTAGCGTGGTCATTCATTTAAGTCATAAAAAATCATGGAGGTGCTGAAATACATTATTATTATTCATTATTATTATCATCATTATTGTTGTTATTGTTATTGTTATGGATGTGAATAAAGACATTCATACTGATATAATGAAATAAAGTATGATTTTAAGAATTGTTTATAAACATTGTAGTTTGCCGATAATGATACAAAGCGGAAAGTAACACTCCTCTTGCGATTTAATTTCAGTAACTTTATTTCAATCACCCTTTCTTTGTACATGAGCTGGATTAGAAACATACTATAAAAACTTCAATGAACACATAACTTTTGTATTCCGTCTACCTGAGGAAATAAATGTTGTCCAAAAATTATTATTATTATTATTTTATTAATAATAATATTGTTGCTATTATGAATATTAATATTGTTATTAATATCAGCTAATGAAATAAATTATGCTGTTTTTTTTTTTTTTTTTTTTTTTTTTTTTAATTGGTGTTGATGTTGATGTAGGTGTTTTGAAATGAATAAAAGGTTATTTTAAAGTATTCGATCTTCTTCAAAGTTATCACTGGCACAACAGCCGTGAATATGTTGACACCAGCATCTTCCTCCTTGTCAAAGTTCTTTCTAAAGATTTGAACGAGAATAACCTTTTCAAATTAGTCGGACGATTTACCATTGTTTAAGGAGTTTTAAAGATATCACCCGTCCATTTCAAAATGTCAATATATGTCTTTCATGAGATTTTTGTTTTTATTTAAAGAATTTTATTTACATGAGAAATACTATCTGTTATATAATTTAAAAAAACACAATTTATGTTCCATAGAACTAATGAGTAAATATTTGATTTGTCGTATTCATTCCTCTTTCCCGATGTGATTAGGCAGGTTAAGTTTGTTTAGCGCCCTATATATTCTGTAGATACGTAAGAACTACCCGCAGAGCAAAAACATAATAATACAAATGAGAAACAAGGGTATTGACATAAAATACAGTATAAGCTCTTTGTGTTTGATACCACTTTTCTTTAGATATATCGATGCGATCTTGATCATTTGTTTACCCTAATTAATGATTATATCATCTTGTTTTGCAATAATATAATTATAAGCCCGACACTTCATACCAAAGCTGGTATTTGTAAGGTGACTGAGTAAAGCCTTACCATTCTATCGAGTACTTTTTACTTAATATGACATCTGCAATAGAACGAAAGAAAAAACTAGTAAAACACCTGAGTATACTTATTTAGACAAATCAAAGTGAGTTACCGACTGCGAGGGGCATACAAGTCTATGGGATGAGAAAATAAGTATATTCAATACAGA
The DNA here is from genome assembly GCF_036898095.1 of Palaemon carinicauda. Lineage (NCBI taxonomy): Eukaryota > Metazoa > Arthropoda > Malacostraca > Decapoda > Palaemonidae > Palaemon > Palaemon carinicauda. The sequence goes on along the minus strand of NC_090762.1, from coordinate 7,837,508 downwards.
GAATGGTAAACCCACCTTGTATTTAGGAACTGACGTCTCTTATCAAAGCGGGGCTCTTGGTTGACAGTCCGACATCTCTTTAATCCAACACAATCTTCCCATTCTATATACCTTGGTCCAACAGTCAAATACTTGCCCGCGCGGCTGACGAGGACAGCATATCCGTGTACCCTTGCCAGAATAGAGGAGCAGGGAGATAATGTTGAATTGCGAGCGAAATGAGCCACTATTGGAGCATAAAACAGTTGAAATAAATGATTTATTAGATTAGTAAAATAATGTCAAAACACTCTCCCATGCGCCTATCGAACTGTTGCACCAGAATAAATGCAGATGTTGACTATGTTGGTCCGTTGGATTAGAAGTACGCCCCCCCCCCCCCTCAAAAAGAAAAAAAAACATACCTTAAGACTTGTATTTGCCCTTTCTTACCAAGATTATCTTACCCAAAACCAAATATTTACGTTTTATATGATAATAATACCACTAAATTGTATCTTGATTGGCTGAATGCTTCTTTATGTATTACGCTTCTTATTTAAAATCATTTTAGCTTGCCATTAAATCTTCCGTTATTTCTTGTCAGGAAGATTTGTAAAGAATGGATGCTTCCAGTAAGGAAAGTTAACCTACTATATTTTCAACATTACTTTATCAACAGAATTGTCAAAGATATGACAACCGGTTTGAAGACATTTGTATGTGTATGTGGAATTTAAAGATATTTAGTATTTCTATCTTGTCCTGACAAATATGTTTGATGCACATAATGATAGCGAGTTTGTAAATAGTATTTCAAGTTTAAAGTTGCTTCATTTCCTCTACGGTATTTAAAAACTATAAAAAACATTGCTACAAGTCTCTTTACTTTGATATCACTACATGGGAAGTGGATCAATAATAGGTTTATGTCCTAAACAGAACCTTGGTTATTTAAGTAAATTTTCATCTAAGTACGAATACCGAGATTATAACATATGTTTTGTATACTTACTTTAAGCTCAAATTAATTTGTTTAAAACCATATACTGTATCTTCAATGACAATCAAATAAAAATAATTAGGGTAAATTGATTTGATCTCATTTTGAAAAACCTAATCTCTATTATGCTTCCAGGACAAAATTAATTGAACTTGATACGAAACCTTTCAATACCACTCTTTAGTAGTCTTTCTTCAGGCTGGACCCGTTCAATGATGTGATTTTTGAACATTTTAGAGCTCATCTTTTTGGTCTGATTATAGTCGTATTCGGTAAGTTCTACCTTTTTCCTGTCTTTAGTCGATAATAGTAAAGTGAGTTCGCTATCCCCTTTTTGAATGGCCATTAATAGCACAAAGTACGTGACGTCTTTAAAGAGCTATAATGTATTAAATTTCATGTTATCAGCATTAATATATCTTCTTAAGAGTTTCGTGTTTATTATCAATTGTAGTTATTACAACAAGTAAGGTTTCAAACGTCCACAGTGTACTAAATCTGTTCACGCCCATAAATTTCGTCAACAATTGTTAAACAAATTACAGAGATTTTGAAGAAATTTCCAGAATATTAGATCCCACATGCGTCGTTAGTTCTCACTATGTACCGAATTTCTCTTTCATTATTTATCATTTTACTGAACTTTCAATGGGACTGATGTACTTCTGAATTTGACTCTGCTTATTTTTTCAATGCTGAGGAAGAATGAAATATCGGCAGCAGACAGTTTAATGGTCAGTAATAACCGAATGAAAAATGTTACCGTCCTTGTAGGTACCGTTATTTATCTATAGCTAGTTAATCACAGTCACGGGGTTCTTAGAAAAATGGGTGGCCTTGTTGATGACCAGGTGGTATGAGGATGGCTCTGTCATAATGATCGACTGTTCTGGGGTCTGCATTCGAAAATTCAGTTTTATTAACCCTTTTACCCCCAGGCTATTTAGAAATTTCCAACCCTTACCCCAGGGGGTTATTTTTTTCCCAGCACATTTTGCAGTATATTTTTTTTTTAATTGTTCTAACGGCCTTAATTTTTGTCATAGAGAGGTCAGGTTGGTCTCATTCTCTTGGAAAATGCCTGAATTTTCTAAAAGAAAATTATAAAAAATATGAAAAAAAAAAAAAAAATTATAGCATTTTTTTGCAAGGACGTACCGGTACGTCCATGGGGGGTAAAGGGATGGCTTTTGTAAAACGTACTAGTACGTCCTTTGGGGGTAAAAGGGTCAACTACTCTAGCGTAGATATCAGGGAGTATTTGGGCTTTTCTCTAGGTAATATTTATTAATTTGATAGAGTCGAGGTAGAAGATTATTAATGCAGTGCTTAGGCTCTCTTCAAGCTACGATTTTTTTTCTTTTCTTTTTATTCATAACAATTGACATATTTTTCAAGAACCCGGATGTCCCCATGTATTATAAATTCCCCTTATGATGATATGTTAATAGGTCTCCTGTCAGTGATGTGACCATTTCTTCTCTCGATTTGAAATTGGCATGAACAGAGAATTCATAAATATATCAACTTTTAGCGAAATCTTTTAGTTTCATAATTGAAATTAAATTAACCTATGTAACATTTTATTTTCTGGTTTTATAACAGACAATGTAATCTGAAATATTACCAGTGTATAACAAATCCGCTTGATGAAATTCACACTTTGGTAAGGTAGGAAAGCAAATTCAATTCATCCGTAAATATATTGCCAAATATTTTGTTAATGAAAACTATTAATATATAATAGATTTTTAAAACTTGTTTAGATTCGTGGGTGGAAGAAATTTTATACTTTGATTTTTATAGTTTATAATGTTCTTTGTTTAATCCCAGTATTTTTATTTCTTATATCTTCGTGTATATGAATGTTTACCCAAGAAGCTTCATTTTTAATACATATACAATATATGACCTGTAGTAGTTATATTTAACGTATGTACTTTGCTAGAATGAATATTCATTGTTGGAAGATATTGCATTGTGTTTTCCTGGAGCACTAATTATATTGAAAGTTTTCATGCTTTTCCTATTGTATGTGGATTTCTGGAATGCCTCTTGTCAGGTTTTTACCTAGATGTGAATTTTATAATTGCTTATATATTGTTTATTTACTTAATTTGGGGTTCATAATGGCATTTTTATCGTTTCTAAAGGTGGTGCTAAGTATTTCATTTTGCCTATTTTATTTTTATCTAATTAGAGTTTAAGATTATGTTTTCATCTTATTTTTCATGTTATTTTTAGTGCTGGGTTGTGCTTTCTTCATTAATGCATTAATAGCTTTTTTGGCCATGTTTTCAATTTAATGTGGAGTTCAGGATTCCGATTTTATATGCTTCTGAATTAACTAGAAGCTTATTATTGAGCATTTTGTTTCTCAATTGATATAAGGTTCATGATTCTTATTTTGTCATGTTCTTATCAATTTACGGAAATGATTATATCCTTGAAGTTTTTCAATTAATTTATAGAATATGATTGTATTTTTGTCAAATTTGTTCAGGGTTGATTTTGACCACTTTGCTCAACTACGATGGAAGCTTTCACATCTATATCAAGTTTTTTTTTTTTTAATTTATTTCATTTTTATTTATGGCGAGGGGAATGAATAGAAGGAGAGCTTCAGTAGCAACGTCCATTACAGGAGTAATAGCACTAATAGTTACAGCTGTATTAATTTATAGTTGCTTCTATTGTTGTCATCTGCCAAGGCAACTATTGATTCAACTATCCAAATATGGAGTTGTTTCCTTGCATTAGAACACATTGATTGCTCATCTATCAAATGAGAAAGGGGACAGTCATCAGGATTTTGTATTGTGGGGAAGTGGGGTCAGTTTCTTGCTACCTGCTTTAGAATTTTAAATTAGAAGCTTCATTTACTATTTATCTCCAGTTTTTAACACAGATATTCAGTTGCTACATTATTTAAGACTTTGAGAGTTGGAGTCTCTTAGAGGTCAGCCTAGAGCATTCAGGGTAGTAAGTTATTTGGAAGTTTAAGAGTGAGAGGTACTCCTTCTATTCAAGGCTTGATGAGTGAATTTAAGTAGAACTGAAGGGGTCTATTATTCTCTTCAACAGTTTAAGAGTGGAATGTTCTTTTACTAGTAAGCAAAGGGTGTGAGGTTTTCTTACTATTCAGTTTTAGAATTTATGATTGTAATTCTTTCATTACTCAACTCTAGCTTTTAAGGGCAGGAAGGTTTCTTAATACACAGATTAAGACGCCACTTTAATTGCTTTGTCAGACATTATTGCTTATGGTGTATTTGAAAGTTATGCTGTTTAATGAACCTCTTCTCTTCGCTTTTGTTAATTCAAGATACCAATTTGTGTTAAGAGTTGTAGATTCTTTTTTCAATCGGTGTAGATATAATCTTGGTTTCAAGAATCTAGTAGAGTAGTAGGTGATCCCATTTACTGATGATTTTATTCGAAGATAGCCCAGAATGGTTAAGGGTAAATAGGTCGTGACTTTCAGAGGAAGGTAATTAATTGCTCTAGGGCAATAGCTTCTGATAGGTTGTCCTCTAAAAGTAAAGGAAGATCACATGGAACAGCTTGAGTTTATTTAAAAATACTGAGTTTTGGACAAAGTGAACCTAGAAAAAGTGGTAGAACGTTTGTCAATTTTGCAATGAATATATTCTTACTTTATTCCAGCATATATCTGTAAGTGTTCAGATTTCTCAATAGTTCACTTCTACTTGATTGCGTGAACAAGTAACTCAGGTAATCTTATTTGTTGACATCACTTATAACATGAAATAATCTTATAGACATCCATAGTAACACAGGTGCGCTTACAGAAAAAAAAAAGTTCCTAGAGCCTTTAGAAGTATTTTATTGATGAATTAATCACAAGAATGATCTTGCACTTATGGAAAAAGGGCAACGAATCTTTCACATAAGTAAGTTCTACATCAAAGTTCTCATCAGCGTCCCCCGATGTTAAGTTGCACCTTTATAAAATATTCACCGGAAATCAATCAGCGAATGGCACAGGTGATATCGTGCATTATTAACAACTCCATCTTGGATGAATAATTACTTGCTTCTTCTTTGTAGTGTCTTTTGTTTTCTCATATTTAGTTTGTCCCTTTATTCTTAATTTTTTTATTCATGTTTTTATTTTGTTTGCCCTTTCTTTAATGCATGACGTTTCGTATTTTATTTTTATCGGACAACATTTTTATTTATTATTTTACCTTATTCATTTTTCGTTCTTACTTTGGGGGGAATATTTTATTACTTTGGTTTTGGTTTCGTCTTGTATCTA
>NC_090762.1:7819744-7827244 GCF_036898095.1 Palaemon carinicauda | reverse complement strand
TTTGCATATTATAAGAAATTAAGATGATGATTTTATTGCTATAGTGTGGATGCCTATTACTAATTATTCATTTAAACCATAGGTAAGTCTTGTTGAAAGTATAAATAATAAACAACTTTTTAATAAATGATAAATCCCCTTCTCTCTCTCTCTCTCTCTCTCTCTCTCTCTCTCTCTCTCTCTCTCTCTCTCTCTCTCTCTCTCTCTGACATGCATACACACAGAGAGAAAGAGAGAGAGGGAGATAAGCGTGTATTTTGTGGTGTATAAACCTGCTCCCGATTAAGGCTGGGCGATTAGAAGGGACTTAAACACTAGAGGAGCTGGTTGGGCCCTAGCCCAGGGGATGCCTGGTCGTACCCCCTACCCACCAGGGCGTGTTCCTTTGTTTATTCGGGACATTTGCATGATGTAAAGCAGCCTTAATGGAATCCGCTACTCTTGGTGTGGCATTGTTTACCTCAGTCCGGAGATTCATGGAAGGCGAAGGGAATTTCATTTTCAAATATCTATAAGCTGTGCCGTGAGCCAGTCCATTCAAAAGGGGTTAAGCTCCCATCTTGGGTTTAACACCTCTGCTGCTTCTTCTTGCTCTTCTTCTCTTCTCCTTTCTATGCCTTCTTACTCAACCTAACCCCCTCCTGCTTTCTTCTCCTTACTTTTGCTCCTTCCCTCCCTTACCTCCATCCCTCCCCCACCTTCAAGCCCTCTCTTCGTTCTTTGCTACTCGCTTTGTTTCCAGGTCCCTATTATCTTTGGCTTATTATCACAGTGTCTTCATTCTAGTTTTTTTTTTTATTGCAATTCGCTACTCTTCCTTGAGGTATGTATCTCTGATCATAGATTAATTCTTATTTTTTATTTCATTGCCATATTCTGCAACTTGTGTCCTTGTTTCCCTTTGGTATTTCATTCTATTTCATGCTATGCGTTTCATAAATTTTTAATCTTTCAATAAGTTGTTGATCGATTTATATCCTCTTTACAGAGTATTTATTTATTCTTTATATCATTTCTGGCTTTCTGAGCATGTCTCTCTACATCCATATTGATCGTCTTTTTCCGCATGGTGCTATAATTAGACACCTTTAATTTCAATGACTCATGTCATCCCGATAACTGAACGTGAGTAGCGAACTTGTCATAATTTTGTGTCACCATTCGTGAGGCACCAATGAGTTGGTAATCGATTGGGTGATTTCATACACATAGACATGGAGTTAGGAAAACTAAATACAGACCTTAAGAGTACGTGGGAAGCGGTATTGGGTCGGAGTCAATCACTAAAATAAAAAAGCACCTTGAGTATGTTGTATTAGGTTTTATTTCTGTTAGAATATTTATTATAAAATTTGAATGTTAAATTTCCTTTTCAACCGACTGCCGCTGTTTGTTTTTCTCTCCCTTCGTATTTTCATTGGGCCTGGTCATTATGAGTATGTATATTGTGCACTAGAACGGCACTGTTTAATCATGATTATTTAGAGTATGTGGTTTGGCACTACACAGATATCGGTGAGATGAATGATTTATCGTTCCAAACAAACTTTAATTGGTTATTATATGCTTCTTTTTTTTTCATTTCTGAAACACTTCGTTTATACTGGTTCTCACTATGACGTCCTACTTTTACTAAAATTTCTCCTTTTAATTTATTTACATTTAGCTTCTTCTTGCACCCCACTTCCTTCAATTGTATGTCATCTCTTAATTTTTCATGTTACAATTGTGATATATTTTTAGGTTTTATTTTTTATAGAAGCCTAATTCTTCAAGATCAATTTCATAATGAAGAGACCAAGACAGTCATGGATGAATATTCGAATTCGGTCGTCACAAGAACACATGAATTAATAATAAAATTGTCTCGTTTCGTGACTGCTAAACAACCCCCATGAAAAGGTAAAGAGTTACGCATTCCAAAAGTTAACGACGTGAATGAGTGATCATTCCCTTAACTCTCGTTTTTGTAATATTCTCACGTCATCGGAGGTGGTACAGTAACCGGCGTATGCTGTATAGGATATACTGTATCTCACTATTAGATACAGTGAGATACATTAGTATGAAATGGGTACCTGGTCGGTATTTAATTATACTGGGTTGCAATCAGTTTTCAGAAAGGCATTGTCCAGCAACTAGATTAAAACTGGAAGATACCTCTATAATTTTAAAAGGTGTTTATACATATATATGTATATATATATATATATATATATATATATATATATATATATATATATATATATATATATATACATATTTACATATATATATGTATATGTACATACATACACCAAGGCACTTCCCCCAATTTTGGGGGTTAGCCGACATCAACGAATGAAACAAAAATAAAGAATAAAAAAAATAAAAGGGGACCTCTCCTCTCTCCTCTTTACGTTCCTCCCAGCCTGTGTGTTTGTGTGTGTGCACCCGCGCGCTTGTTTGTGTGTGTTATGTATTTGACTGCATTTTCATAAATTTTTAATCTTTATTTTTATATACTCGGTTTTAATTGTCCTAGAAGACACCAGAAGCCGTTATGAATAAAAACAGAATAATAAAAAAATATTCTTTTGTGATCACAATAACCTGACGTAAAAAGACATGTAAGCTAGTGTAATTACTTTGCTCATTTGTACACGGCGAAGGATTTCTGTATGACAATAAGATTGGACCAATTGTTACTTACATATGAGTATGTAGTCATTTACTCCTATGGTCTCCGGGTCTTTATATAACACTTTATGTTTGTACCTGACCTATCCAGTTCGTGCTATTTTACATCATATCTGTCCGGCCACATATCGACGAACGAAAGGAAACTGGAATCTAAGAGAGAATAGTCTTATGCAAAAACATTACATATATTTTTTTTATTTTTATATCTTAATGTATACTTCGATATAGAATATTCATGGAAGATATCAGAGTTAATATGAGATTAAAGTAGTAAAAGAAATAAGTATATAAATTGATAGAAAATAAAATGCCTAATCAGCACATAGGATGGGCATTATAATTGCGTTGTATTGTATAATCTTTCAAATGGAAGCTTGGTTAAGAAAGTGAAGTCCTACAAACTCTACTAGAGGCAAGTGTAATAATGATAATGTTTATGGTAATAATGATATTATTATTATTATCATTATTTTACCATTTTTCGATAATGGAACTCTGATCATAAAAAAGGTGATTGAAATGATGCTACTACAACTACTACTACTACTACTACTACTACTACTAATACTACTACTACTACTACTACTACTACTACTACTGCTAATAATAATAATAATAATAATAATAATAGTAATAATAATAATAATAAAACTATTTCACATTCACTTCCATACAAGCTAGAGAGATCTCGACAAAGAAGGAGCCATCAGACTTGGGATTCCTATAAAGCTTTGTGGGATATTGTACCACATCCTTTGATGATCGTCAGATTCCCCCACCTTCCGACTTTCAAGATCAATAGAGGAGATCTTATGATGAAAAGGGACGCACTTCCTCTTCCACTAACAGAGCCTACCCTCCCCCACCCCTTATCTTCCCGATCCCCTGTACCTCCCTCAAGAGGAATAAATAGCAATAGCAGTGATATTGATATTCTTCCCCATCATTTTTTAGTTTTGACTCCATTCCATTCATTTCTTTTTTAATCTATATCTAAAGCGATCTAAGTTTGTAAGCATTGGGGTCTTTGCAGCATCCCCTCGCCCCTTAGCTGCATCCACTTTATAGCCTTTAGTTTACCAGCTGATCTCGGTTGAGTCCCTTGTCAGGCTGGGAGGAACGTAGAGAGTAGAGGTCCCCTTTTTGTTTTTCTTTCATTTGTTGATGTCGGCTATCCCCCCCCCCCCCACATTGGGGGAAGTGCCTTGGTATATGTATGTATGTAGTTTACCTCTTATTTTCTCATCATTTCCCGAATTTTACTGTTTAGCCTCTGATGAAGTTGCATGGTTTCACTTCGGTGCTGAGTGGCCTCCCCGGCTACAGCACCGCACTATAGCCTGAATTCACAAATCCAATCCATTCAATCAAATGACATAGGGACGGGGCAAGGTTTAATTTAGTAGCTCCTGAAAAATATTTAATTGGATTTTATTCAAATTTTTATAGGTTTCCATAATCAGCAATCAATAAATAATAAATATGATAATAATAACAATTATTATTATTATTACTACTACTACTACTACTACTACTACTACTACTACTACCACAGCAATCAATAAATAATAAATATGATAATAATAACAATTATTATTATTATTATTATTATTATTATTACTACTACTACTACTACTACTACTACTACTACTACTGCTACTACTACTACTACTACTATTACTACTACTACTACTACTCTCTTCAAGACGTTGGAACTCTTCTCCGTTCACCTCCTTTCCTATCTCTTGGAGCATTCTATCTCATTAGCATGGAGGCCAAATATATGAGCGAGATCTTCTATTAATTGGGGGAAATTCTCCATTACGCTGATGTTTGCCTCTGATATATGGTTTACATGGACCTCAGATGAAGGGCGTAATCGTAAAGTTCTCCTTCGAGGGTAACTCCTCTCCCCCTACTTGCTCTCCCCCCTCCCTCTCTCCCACCCACTGCCTCACTCCCATTCCAATGCTACCCTCCCAGGATCGCTATCTGGCCTCCTCAAGCATCCCAACCAGAATCCCTGTCCCCTCTATATCCCTGGATAATCCTTCCATCCCCAAGCATCCTCAGATGCCTCCCTATTCTTTCCCCATTCCCCCACTATCCCAAGGATCCCCAGCATTTTTAACCCACCCAACTCTTTCTCTCCTTCCCTGTATGCTTAGATCCCCATTCCTTCCCCTAGTATCCCCCTACTCCGAGTCCAGACCCCCCCCCCCCCTCATAGCCCCCTCTCCCCTTAAAGCGTGCTTAATTACTCTTGGTAATATCCACATAGGCTTAGACTGATACGGGTGAAGGTAATATACTGTGAGTAAGGTATTTATATCCTCGAACTTTTCCTCTTTTTCTTTATTTTTATGAGAAAATTATTTTTTTTTTAAGTTAGATAACTTTTTTCGATGGATAATTTATCCCTTCTAAGTTTTACAATCCAGATATGATTATCTTTTTTATTTTTGGTTATAGTGTATTTGTTCTTTTGCCTGATTTTTAAAGGTTCATTTGATATGCAGTTAGATATAGCAAGTGTTTATAATCATAAATTATGAACATTTTTTAGTATATTCTGAAAAGTATTAAGTGATCAATCCGAAATCTCGAGATGTTCTCAGACACAACTTTAAAACTTACACTACGGTTTTTCATGAAAAATAATGTGGATACGTAGTACATATGAACAAGACATTGTGACTCACAATGGCAATATCATTTAACCTCAAATTTTATAAGTGAAGGCACTATCTTTACATCAAATATTGGGCAAATAAAACATCAGGAGTAGGAATAAAGACAACTTGGATTCTTTGTGAGAATGAGTAACGCGCCTGGGTGTGATACGATCCATAATAGTTCCGTATGAGGCCCTTTAGTCATTGCGATGCGTGAAAAATTTTATTAGATTTAACCATTGGGAAAAGTAATTACAACCTCATAATAATTACAGCCTTATTGTGTGAAACTATAGATAGGGAGGCAACAACGAATTATATTGAAGCATATAGAATTCTAATACGAATCCATTCTATGACTTGACTATAGTGGGTTGCATGCTGGGCTTAAAAATAACATGTATCCGAATGGATACGGGTTTGTTTATTGCCATGATCAGTGAAGCTATACTAGTAAGGGCCATCCATATTAGGTTGGTTTGCTTTGAGCGATCAGAGTAGAATCTCCCACCATCACCAAACCGCAGTTGCTAGCATGGTGATGAAAATTTGCCAAACCCCAAACATGAATAAGGACATATCTAAAGTCTTTTTCCGTAGTGTAGTAGAAACGGCTGCATATGTTGTTGTATGTGTAGTGTATATATATATATATATATATATATATATATATATATATATATATATATATATATATATATATATATATATATTTATATATATATATATATATATATATATATATATATATTTATTCATATATATATATATATACAGTATATATATATATATATATATATATATATATATATATATATATATATATATATATGGTGGTTGCAGACACTAAAGGAACTAACGAGTTAAGCGGGACTCGAACCCCAGTCTGGCGATCACCAGGCAAAAACGTTACCAATAGGCCACAACAACCCTAAATAAGGCCTGATCAGATGTTATTACATAATTTAGGTAGCTGACCACGGAAGAGACCCATACAATATACAATAGATTTCTTGAAACTTCATCGATCATCAAGTCTCGAGTTTAAAGATTCTAGAGGGAATCGTTTCCAAAAATATTACGTGACCGAGTTTTAGGTTCATTATTACCATTATAAAAAAGGCTTATATATATATATATATATATATATATATATATATATATATATATATATATATATATATATATATATATATATATATATATATATATATATGTATATATATATATATATGTATGTATGAGGTTGATTTTACATCTCTCTCTCTCTCTCTCTCTCTCTCTCTCTCTCTCTCTCTCTCTCTCTCTCTCTCTCTCTCTTGAACTTATTTAATTTACATAACTCGACGACTAAAGGGACAGTTAATAGAGGCATTCTAAATTCTTAAAGGAATAACAAATGTAGACTACAACAATCTATTTACGCCTAGCGCAAATCAGTCCAGAGGTAACGGAATTGAAAAGATATAACACCACTCAATGTGGTAATTTCTTCACATACAAAATAGCAAATACATTGAACAGACCTCAAGTAAACAGTCACACGGTAAACGAGTTCAAGAATGCTAGACAAGATCATAAAACTTTTCTAACGTTTAAACTAAGTCTCTCTACCCAAGAGCAAATGGAGTCTCCGCGGATGAACTAAAAGGTCTTTGGGACATCCAAAATCCTTGTAACTCTCTCTTTAAATGATTGATGGATGTCCTAGCAGACACTTTACAGGAAATTCAAGAGATGTACGCTGAATATATTTTATGTAGATTTATTATTAGCAATTGGTATTTTTACTTGATTTTTATAAGGTACACTCATTATAATGTATTTCTTTACTTTAATTAATCTGGGCATCTTTTTAAAATCTATTTGATGATTTATTCATCAGCTGCAGAAATCAGTTTTTTTCGCAGTTTTCTCGTAACGAAACACAATAATAACACATCTGATGTGGGTAATGAAACTTCGTTTCCCATGTTTAAACAAATTTACCTTACTTTGAAACCTCTTTTCTTTCTCTCTCTCTCTCTCTCTCTCTCTCTCTCTCTCTCTCTCTCTCTCTCTCTCTCTCTCTCTCTCTCTCTCTCTTACTTAATGGGAAGGCCTATTACCCATACAGATATCCAGAATAATCCCCTTCACGGGT
>NC_090762.1:7802244-7814744 GCF_036898095.1 Palaemon carinicauda | reverse complement strand
AGCGAGATGTGAAATTAACTGGTCTGACGACGTTGAGAAAGAAGTGTGCGGCAGCTGGCAGAAACGACTTTAGTTATTGTGTTTTTATTTACGATTATTATTGCAGCGTGTGACTTGTTACATCCCAGAACATCTTGCTGCGCCTCCTTCATAAGGATCTTTTACCCCAGTCTAAGTTTCATCAATAAAACTGTTTATGATGTGTCCCTTTTATCTTTTCATCACAAACACAAGCAAAGCGATTGAGTAAAGGTCCCCTGCTGGGGGATCACGCGTTCGATGGGTGTAGGTGATACGCTTGTGCATACGTACATTTGTGTATACATATACGCATAAGTAAATGCCTAGTGTCCGTACGGTGACCCTATTGATGCAATAATTGTGGATTTTCCTTTATCTCTTGGGAATTTACGGTGATAGGGTCGTTTTCATTTGTTTCCACGGATCTCCCTGTGTGTCGTTCATTGAACTAAACGGATAGTGTGAATAAATGGAAATGTATATGTGTATATGTAATAAAAATTACTACACAAACATATATTAATATGATATACATATATGAATATATACTGTGTATATACAGTATATGTATATGTATAGGCCCTATGTTCACTGTATATATAAAAGCGAAAATTATATTGATGTAAAAGTGATTCAGTTGTGTGTGAATATTCAAAATCATACTATCTTATTCAGTATGAAAAACACCATATCCAGAAACAATTAGACCTTTGGAAACGATTCACCAAGGTCTTGACAATATTCTGATTGACAGTTGAGCCGATGTAGCATAAATTTATAACCAGTAACTTAAAATCGAAGATAAATTAGTGGAAAGAAAAAATTTAAAAGCTTAAGTTAGAAGAAATTGTAGAGTTACCTATTAAAGGTTATAGTTGATTTGTGACGTCCTTATGTCATAATGGGTCCTTAACTGAAGGTGATTTGTGATTGTGGTTAGGTGTGTAAGGGAATAAAACCCCCAGTGCGTTCCACATACTAAAATGGCGGTAAAAGCAAAAGAAAGAGTTATACGACGTCGTTAACCTTGGCAGGTGGGATACCATATATCTTTCAAGCATTAGTGTTCGGGCAACCTAAGTATTATTAATTTCTGTGAATTAAATGTAAGATATTTGTATGTGTGTACGTATATGTGTATATGGTGCATATGAGTTATTTTAATTTCTGGTTCACTTAGTTTTACGGAGTTTTATACACGAAAGGATATATATATATCGTCACCCTCATAAACTAACTGCCTAAGTCATTTTCTCCACTTGTTGGGAAATCAAAAAGAAACCTTCTCATTTCCTAATTTTTTATATCATTGTCTTGAGTTTCAATTCACAAATTCTTAACAGAAGAATTTCTGAATTAGAATTGGTTAATTGAAGCTCAATACAATGATATAAAGAATTAGGAAAAAAGAAGTCTTTTTTATTATATATATATATATATATATATATATATATATATATATATATATATATATATATATATATATATATCTATATATCTATCTATATATATATATATATATATATATATATATATATATATATATATATATATATATATATATATATTTTATAAATATATTTGATGCATGATGAGCATTACTATATGGTTTAATTTTGTTCTCGTTTCACAACTTGCGTTTGTGCGTTCGGTATTTCACAAATATAGTTTTCCTTTGCCAATGATTAATTTACAAGTTTATTTTTTCAGAATTATTTAGAAAATGCATCACGTTCATTACCGGGTCGCACTTAGTAACTTTTCAATAGATATTTAATTTCACATTAATTTTCCTTGCTCAAAAATTCCCATCTCCCCAGTCTCTTCTACTGAGAATTTTTGAAATAAATCTTCCTTCAAACATAATGTCACCGAAGCATGAAGATTGCTAGGAAATCTCGCAATGATGCTCTTTATTCTTGCTATTATTTTAGGTAACAATATTTCTCAAGTTTTCTTCTCTATGTTCTAGCATTTAATTTGGTTGAATTGATAGCACTTGGTTAAATGATTTTTTATTTGAATAATGGAGTTAGTACATCTTAATTTATATCTAATTCATCTGTTTGTTAAAAGGGAGTTCAAATATTTCTCTCATAATTTTGTAGTCTATGTTTTTTGTTGAATGATACGTACGTCTTCATTTGAGAAATGAATAAATTTAACTTTCTAATATCACTTTTAAGTGAGATCACTGATTATGCCCATAATTCATTAAAACATTCATTCCAATATAAAATATGGTTAAATTATTGTTCCAGCTATCTGTTACATTGTCTTTGTATCATCATTTATGATGTGAGAATATTTTTAAGCTATTTAATATTATTAGAGAAGCTGATTATGTCATTTCTGCTGATCTTTACATAGGGTTTTTAGATAAAATAAAGTACCTCCTTGCGTATAAGAGAAGGAATAATCTGCAAGGAACTATTTTGGAATAAGAATCGTCGAGAGAGACCGAGAGACCACCGTAGCCCAAAAACAATAAATACAAAATCAGCATGATTGGTGTGTACGTGTAACAGATGAATTATAGTATCATGATATGCCGCACATGTCATACGAGCTGAAATATACTATACAATAATTTTTGTTCGACTGGGACCCGCTGCTGCTCTGCTGGGGGAGGCCGCCGCTGTGCTGGAGCACTACGATACCAGATGTATGACAATCGGTTCCAGGGGATGGAAAACGTTCTATTCGACTCTTTTTATTTTCTATCTATTCTTGATTTACTTCATATTTTATTTTCTTAACATTGATAATGATATATAATATTATACTGCCAGTTACAAAGTCACGAAAGTTTAATTAATTTTCATTTAACAGTTTTCGGTTCCAGGGGATGGAAAACAAACGTTCTTTTCGACTCTTTTTATTTTATATCTATTCTTGTTTTGCTTCATATTTTATTTTATTAACATTAATAATGATATATAATATTATGCTGCCAGTTACAAAGTCACGAAAGTTTAATTCATTTTCATTTAACAGTTTTCGGTTCCAGGGTATGGAAAACAAACGTTCAATTCGACTCTCTTTATTTTCTATCTATTCTTGTTTTACTTCATATTTTATTTTCTTAACATTAATAATGATATATAATATTATACTGCCAGTTACAAAGTCACTAAAGTTTAATTCATTTTCATTTAACAGTTTCGCTGTTCTTTATAAACTGTTCTTATTATAGGCGATTATTTGACTATATTTTATTCATCTCGTATTCTATTCTCTTCATAGTCGACCATCCTGTTCCTAGTAATACATTATGGATGAAATAGTTAGTTCAAATACCTTCTCCACTCTGGCTGCAACCCGCCTAATTCGACTAATTGCCTAGTACACAATTGACTGTTTCGGTCAACAGAAGCTCAAGGGAATTTATTTGAATGCGGCCAAAGCATTCCTATTCTCTCTGGAATCAAATTGTGGATATTTAGCTGATGTGTCGTGAACATCCTAACCATTGGGCGACGAGTAATATATCATTATAATGAATTTTTTTTTTTTTTTTTTTTTTTTTTTTTTTTTTTTTTTTTTTTTTTTTTTTTTGAAAATCGTAAAATATACATGTGCTATTTACTCTTCGTTCAGATATTTTTTTAACTCCTTATACCTTTTTCTCATTTTATATTATTTACAATGAATTTGATTATTCGTTTTAGTTACTAAAATCGTTGTTGATTTATAATGTTTTTATTTGTGCTTTGATTGATTGACTTGACAATTTTACTGTATTTTTTTTTTCAATTTATAGATTTTCTCTCATTGCCTCCATGAGTTACAAATGGCATTTTTGATAAATACCTTAATATATTTTGTTTTACTCCTTGCAACGGTATCACAATACCATTTCAAAGTAACATATCACTCTCTGTTTCCTAATGTTATTTAATTCTATGCACATTTTGGGCCGAGGGATGCCAGTTGTAAGTAACAGCACGTGGATGCGTATTTACGAGAACAGTTGATGTATCCCTTGAAACATTTCGTACGTAAATGTCACTATAAAGATCCGCTTAGGCTCCTGTCCGGTAAAGACCACACTAAGTGAACCTTATTTTCTTGTTTTATACGCTCAGTGTTTATGACCGTGGTGCATATTTAATGTGTTTACGGCGATGTCTACATTACCGAAATAAGTTTGTATTTTTCTGCGCTGAAGGAAATGAACAGTTTGATGTTCTTCGTTAATAGCGAAGTCGTGGAGTTAAAAAAAAAAAAAAAAAAAAAAAAAAAAAAAAAAAAAAAAAAAAAAAAAAAAAAATTTCTCTTCTTGCAAAGATTAATCCCGCTCGCAGGACAAGCAACTCATTCGTGCACGATACGGTTGTTTAGTATTATCATTATTTTCCCATATTTTGCTAGAGGGAGTGGCTCCATATGGTGTTTGTTGGCCTTCTTAGCAAGGCATTTGAAATGTGGTTGTTAGTTCAATTGCCTTCTACACCTTAACTGAAAACGCTCCAAATTTGACTCACTGACAGGTACACAATTCACTGCTTCATTCAACAGAAGGTCAACAGATCTTATTGGAATGCACCCAAAGCGTTCTGATTCTCGAGAATCGAATCGGGGGTTTTCAAATGATGAGGTGAATATCTTAACCATTGCACGACGAGTAATGTATTATTATTATTATTATTATTATTATTATTATTATTATTATTATTGTTGTTGTTGTTGTTACCGTTCTTCAAAACGGACAAATATTTATTTTTAACCAACTTTAGGGGTAATCAACTTACAAAGTTGCATATGACAGAATCAATTACCCTTTATGTAAAACAAGACACAAGTGAGTGAAATGAATAACAATGAAATAGAAAGAGTTTCACAAACAACTGAATGTAATATGTTGCTCGAACCGAGGAGTTATGAATATTTCATGTTTTGTCAAACAATATTACGTAATATCTAAATATCTATTTGTGTTGTTAACCCTCGTTTTGTCTGTGGTATTAAGGGTGACTTTGAAGTCATTAACTCGTATCATATTCCTTGTCATAATTCTTCAAAACATAAATTAAGTGAATTTGAAAGGGTTTTCGATGGTAAAATTCACAACGGCTTTCAGAAAGAAGATAGAGGTAATAATAATCATAATGATAATAACAACTATAATAAAATTTCGTTCCCTCTATTGCTGTCATTGCATGAAATGCAATTATGTTTGTAATCTTCACAACAAAATAACTATTCGTGAGACTGTTACCCTGAACTCTAGGATCACTGTCGTAATTTCACATTCGAAAGCAATTTTGCAAAACGGTTGAGTGTGTAAATATACACAGCTCTGAATACTGTTTTCGTCACATGGCCCAAAAATTTGATATGCCTGTTAAAACCGAGAGAATCAACTGTAAATCATATTAGTAATGTAAGGTATTAATAGACATAAAAATTTGAAGACGTAAACAGTTGATAAATATTCAGAGATGTACACGGAGAAGTAACCTTGTAAATTAAAACTGAAGATGTCAGTATTCAATTTTATGTAGTAGATGTGAAGTGAGGTGTTTGGACTTGAAATAGATATAGATATAAAGTAGGATTCCAGTGTTTTTAACTGTATCAGTAGATACTCAATGGATGGAAGAATGTGAACTTGAATATCAAATAGGTTTAAAGGTTGTTCATAAATAGCACAGCCAAGGGACAGGACAATGCTTTAGAAACTTACATATGAGCAGCGCCCATGCCCTCTTCCATGAAGCTAGGACCGGGGAGGGCCAGGCTATGGCTGCTGATGACTTGTTCTGAATAAAATTCTAAAACTTACAGTCACGTGGGTAGAAACCGACAATTGGTAGATACAGAAAGATTGATTCCTCTCTTGTTTATTCATATAAATCAATAAGAATGTTTTATTTCAATTCTCTCTCTCTCTCTCTCTCTCTCTCTCTCTCTCTCTCTCTCTCTCTCTCTCTCTCTCTCTCTCTCTCTCTCTCTCTCTCTCTCTCTCTCTCTGGGAATTTCTGTCTCAATAGGAATTGGAATTCTGGAAAAGAAATTTTCTATTTCTCTCAAATATTTATTAGACAATTATTTTAACTCTCACACTTATGGCAGAGCCATAACTCGTTCGAATAAAAAAGGTCTTCGTCGGAACTCCGTTTCTAAACACTTTTGATATAACAGTTATTTGTTTTGTAGCGAAACTGATATTTTGCAATCTCTCTCTCTCTCTCTCTCTCTCTCTCTCTCTCTCTCTCTCTCTCTCTCTCTCTCTCTCTCTCTCTCTCTCTCTCTCTCTCCTGGCATGTTTAAGAAACACTATTCTTATGAGATCTTGAAGGTATAAAGGTATGAGTGGGAGAGGGAAGGGACAGGTCTATGTCCTAGACCTAGAGTCTGACCATTAATGCAAATGATAAGCTCCTAAACTCCTTCTCCACCCAAGATAAGACCAGGGAAATCCAGGCAATGGCTACTATTGACTTGAGCAGGTAAACCTAGGGGTTCCTCACCCCTCCATCCCTAGTAATATGATATTTTTCTCTTCCTCGCCCTTTAATATTTTAAGGGAGAGTAATACTGTCAGATAATTTCAGTATTTTAATATTTTAAGGGAGTGCAATACTGTCATAATTTCAGAATTTTAATATTTTGAGGGAGAGTAATACTGTCAGATAATTTCAGTATTTTCATATTTTAAGGGAGAGCAATACTGTCATAATTTCAGCATTTCAATATTTTGAGGGAGAGTAATACTGTCAGATAATTTCAGTATTTTCATATTTTAAGGGAGAGCAAAACTGTCATAATTTCAGAATTTTAATATTTTGAAGGAGTGTAATACTGTCAGATATTTTCAGTATTGTAATATTTTAAAGGAGAGTAACACTGCCATAATTTCAGCATTTTGATATTTTGAGGGAGAGTAGTACAGTCAGATAATTTCAGTATTTTCATATTTTGAGGGAGAGTAATACTGTATGAGTATTTCAGTATTTTAATATTTTGAGGGAGAGTAATACTGTCAGATAATTTCAGTATTTTAATATTTTAAAGGAGAGTGATGCTGCCATAATTTCAGCATATTAATATTTTGAGAGAGAGTAATACAGTCAGATAATTACAGTATTTTAATATTTTAAGGGAGAGTAATACTGTCAGATAATTTCAGCATTTTAATATTTCAAGGAGGAGCAATACTGTCAGATAATTTCAGCATTTTCTTCCCTTTACTTTCACCTAGCTTCCTTTAATATATGAAGTCAGTGTTAAATCAACGTATTAACACCTTTTTGCTGGGTATTATATTTCCGCGAATAAATTCTTGTACTTCAGCTAAAGAATTTAATTAGTGTATCTATGAAGTTGGTAAAACATATGTAACACCTAACAGCGAAGGAAATATGCCTCGTGATGGCCAAGAAAATATTATATAAACTTGAATATATTCATTACGGCTTGGCGTTTCATTGTACTCCATGGCCAGTAAAGCTAAGGGATACCTCCCCCCCCCCCCATGTCCCCCCATGCCCCCCCCTCCCCCCCCTCCCCACTTCCTCTGTAACATGAAAGGTGCAGGAGGTGAAAAGTGCTGTGATTTAGATCCTTGGAAGACATACTGTCAGCCGTTGAGAAATCGTACGTGTATTCTCTAGGAATCTGTACCCAAAGACACGTGTCTACTTTGGTTCGTGCGCCAGGGAAGTCTTGTATTACTTTCTGGTTTTTTTTTTTTTTTTTTTTTTTTCGTATATTAGAAAAATACTTTTTTTTTCTTTCGTGGTTTATAAAATAAACTCTATTCTATGGAATTATTTTCTTTTCATTGTAAGGAAAATTGTTTTCTTCTAGTTTCCTATTTCTAATATAAAAATTCCACTCTATTCATCTTGTATTGCTCAAGCGTGTCAGGAATTGACAAAATTGATATAAAAAAATAAGTTAATACCTGAATAAAATTCTTATATGTTTCTCATTAATTAAACCAATATTGGCGATATATTTATCTACCACGAATGCCATTTTCTCAGGCCATACTTTAATTTTACATTTATATTTTTAGATTACGTTCACGATATCAATTAGACCGTTATAAATACTGATTTCATGTTAACACATAGTATCAAATATAATAGTTTCAATTCGGTAAACTGATACATTATTACTGAAGAACAATTTTGTCGGTCACTTCCAGAATTCTATTTCATTTTTTTTTATTAAGATGGATATTTATAGAACTCATTATGTTGTGACTACTCGCATTTTTTTATATATTTACAATGATTATTGGTAATTAAATATATTCAGTTACATTTGATTATATCTGATTATAGTATGTGGTCGTAGTATGGATACTGGTGTTAGCACCCCGTGGACATTCTCCTTTTGCCAAGGAACTTTACATCACTCGTAGGGACTTGGCATGTCCAAGTGCAGTTAAGAAGAAAGTTATTTAAAACCAGTTTCCTTTAGTATATGATCGACGCACTGCCCAAGAACAGAAACATGAAGTGGACAGTGCTTGTACGTATATATTTTTTAATTCTTACACAAGTGGCTTACTCAAGATATGATCGATGCGGTAGATATTAAACTATGATAGATACCTAGATTTCCTACTAGGTATGATTCTAGATTTAAGTCGTAGTTATTGTTAATAACTTGATAACCATTTTCAATAATAGTACTGTTAATATTACAGGACGTTTAAAGAGTATTTTTAGTCGCCACTTGCATATTGCATTCCTGAATGTTTTGAATTATGTATTTACATAGTTTATTATTTTCAAAGCTGTTCTTCTTCTCAGCTTGTCCAATTTGATTTTGAAAAGATTTACATGTATGTAATTAAACGATCTCTATGATATTCTACCTGACTTGAAAATCGACAGAGACGCACGCTCATATATGTATATCTATATTTATCTATCTATCTATCTATCTATCTATCTATCTATATATATATATATATATATATATATATATATATATATATAATTAATATATATAAAAGTGAAGGGCAACCGACCCCTTAATGTAGGGATAACGGTGGGAAAGATATATATATATATATATATATATATATATATATATATATATATATATATATATATATATATTTATGTATATGTGTGTGTTTCTTTTGTTTATGTGTTGACTGTAACTATAGATAAGTGACAACATTATAGTTCTAATAGATTCCGTTGGACAAAATTAGATGGCCATCGCTGGATAAAATTTAGAAAGAATTTTTGCATCTGTAGAATTTAGTAAGACTTGGTGGAGCTAAAACCTTTACACGGAGAAGCCATTAGACTAAAACCTCGGAGAGATATTAATAGTCTTAAAAAAAAAAAACCTAAAATACGTTTTTCCTTAAAGTTTTCTAATGGCCTTAAAAGAGAGAAAATAGCCATATTTATTTTGCAAAGGTTAGAATCAATTATTTCTTAGGGTGTTATGAGTTCTTTAAATGTGAATAAAAGGTTTGACCTATTTTTAGTGGTGATGAATTTAATCACTGTAGGAAAACAAAGGCTAAGTTGTTGAAATGTTTACAAGTTGGATGCAGACGAATTTTGTTTTTAGTTCTTTATCTTTTAAAAATAACAATGATACTTAGAAATCTGAAAACCAAAGCAAAAATTAATTAGGAGAGCGTGGAAACACATTCAATACTGAACTAATACGAAAAACATTACTGTTAATAAAATTTACATGAAAGAAAACAGATATAGATAGAGAAAATTATATCAGAAAAATCATTCTACCGTTATCAACTTTTTCAGTTATAATTTACTGGACAATTTCCGCTTTGGTCAATTTCTTTGTTGTCGTTAGTTTAGATAGATAGTCTCGGGCCAGTGACATTCTCATCTTTCTTTTTTCTTAGTCATATAAGTCGATATTGGAGTAGAGAAAAGAAAAATATATTGGGTCATGATGAAACAAATATTTTCAGTAATTTAACTTTAGAAAAAAAAACCCATTGATTAAACAAAGGATTAATGAGAAGCTGAGAGATGAGAAAGAAAGATTTCGAAAAGGTAGAAGTTATACTGCTAAAATTTTAATTTTGAAACATGTTGTACAGCAATGCGTAGATTATAGAAATCCATTGTTGATGGCCTTTGTGGACTATGAAAAAGCCTTTGATAATGTGGACCGGCCAATTTTGTGGATAGTCCTGCGTTTTTATGGAATTCCTCTTAAACATGTGAATTTGATTAAGTCTGTTCATAAGCATAGCAAGTGCAAAGTTAATGTTGATGGAGTTCTATCAAATGAATTTCCAGTGAACTGCGGAGCTCTCCAAGGGAATGTGTTGTCACCAATGTTGTTTATCCTCCTCATGGATTTTGTAATGTGTAGAACAGTCTGAGATGCTGGAGAAGGATTGGACTGGATTGGTAACAGAAAAATAGGTGACCTAGAGTATGCTGATGATGCTGTCATTATTAGCAGAACACCACAGGATTGGCAATGCTTCCTTACCAGAATGCATGAAATATCACACGAGTTTGGGCTTAAGACAAATAGAAGAAAGACAGAGATGATGAGAACGGAATATGAAATATCATTGGAAGGAGAAAGGATTAATGTGGTAGAATCATTTACGTTTTCCGGAACTATGATCTCCAATACAGGGTCTTTAGAATTAGATTTTAGTGAAAGTATAAAAAAGCCAAAATTAGACAATGGCTAGGTTAAGTAAAATTTGGAAATCAAATCGCCTAAAATTACATATAAAAATCAGACTATATATCAGTTTAGTGAGATCGGTGTTACTATGTGGACATGATTCATGGTATGACAATGTAATAAGCTCCAATAGATTTAGTAGATTTGAGAATATATAACCGAAGCCCTTTGCGTCAATCGGCGTAGGGGGTGATGATGATGATGAAACAAAGGACAGATTGTCAACTTTCCAGTGTTTTCCATAATATTATTAATAATAATAATAATAATAATAATGATTATTATTATTATTATTATTATTATTATTATTATTATCATTATCATTATTACTATAATTGCCGTCTTCTTTAATGGACAAATAAAATGCAAGTATGAATAGTAGACAAGTATGAATAGCAGTGAAATGGACCATGGAAGAGTTAATATTCTCATCCTTACTTTTATCTATTTATGATTTAGTTTTTATGTTTTCTCTAAATATAAATTGTGTTCGAATTACTCTCATGAAATTGGAAATTAAGGCATTCCATGTTTCATGAACCTGTGAGAAAAGCCTTTGGAGTGGAACTTAGGTTGTGACCAATTAAGTTCTCGAACTGCATACAAAGTCTCCAGGCAGATAATGGGCTTGATTACAGAATTCTAAAGGCCCTGATGATCAAACGATCTCATTTTACGAACCGCCCTCTTTTTTATTTTCTTTCTCTCAAGCAATAAAAGATCAAGTGGTTTTAATGGGTGTATTCGTCCTTTGTAACCGCGGAGCCTCTCAGACAATTGGTAGTTTGCATTAATCCTGGTCTGTTCTCAATCACAGTATTAGGATACTCTTCTATCTCCACTTTCCTTGTCATTCAACCCCCTCCCATCTCCGTACCCCTCCCATCTATCTACACCACCTAACTTCCCCCCCCCCCCTCTTGTACTCTTCACCATGGTCTCAGACTCTCAGGTCTCTCCTACCGCAGGTCCTTACCTGTGAATCGGCCATTAATCGCAGCCGAAGGATACATTCCTCGGGGACCTACCTTGCAGTCCCCCCTTGCCTCCTGTTCCCTCCCCCTACCACCAATTTTCCTTGCGCCCAATTATGCACATTTGCTTGAAAAACGTTGCCACTCCAGACCATTTGTTCGTCCTGGGGGTCATAAGTTAACGCTTGCCGTCTCGGGTTTCTACTTATTAAGCCCCGACGTTGGTTCTCTCTCAGGGTCACTTCGTTCCGGGCGGTTCTTATCGCACCTCTCATCAGTAGTTTCTCTCTCTCTCTCTCTCTCTCTCTCTCTCTCTCTCTCTCTCTCTCTCTCTCTCTCTCTCTCTCTCTCTCTCTCTCTCTGTTAAATAACTTTTTTCTGTTGATTTTGTTACGCCAAATGATAAGTATATTGGTATCTTTATAACGAAAGGATAATTAGTTCAATGGTGCTTATATTTCTGTCCGAGGGTATGTACGCATTTCCAATCAGCATTTAGTTGGTATCAATATCGACAAACCATAAATAAAACGTGATTCTAAATCCTAGTTTGAATGGCGTCTTAGCCACCTCTCACTTCATCATGAACCAATAGAATTTGGTTTTAATTCTGATCCCACAAGTAAGACACTGTCTGTAAGAAACCCTACCATTTTTCTGGCAAATTGACCGAAACTACTAGGGGCTGGGGGTTAACAAAAACCAGGACCTTCACGCTAGTAACCTCGTATATTAGAAATAATTACGTATGAATGAGATATGCCTTGCATTTCAATCCACTAGATGTACCCAGATCCATAAAGGTAACCCAATCGCATTTCTTTATTTTTTGTTTGTTGC
>NC_090762.1:7789744-7792244 GCF_036898095.1 Palaemon carinicauda | reverse complement strand
ATGTGTGCCGACCCAAGCAGTTTTTAGTGAGACGAATACCTCAGCAGTGTTACACCATCACAGAAACTGAGGAAACATCAGACAAGAAAAGATGTATAGAGAAAGCATTTTCGCATCTACGATTTTATATATATATATATATATATATATATATATATATATATATATATATATATATATATATATATATATATATATATATAAAGTTATTCACAAAGTTTGGGTTCTAAAACTTTGTCATTTAGAAATGTGTATAATGAGAATCTATGCAATAATAACAATAATGAACAAGCTGGTGAAATAACTAGTCAATCTCAGGTTGAAGATTGAACACTGTTCTGATATGAAAGACAGGATCGATATCTGATCACCCCTATATAATGACACACAGATATTTTGTAAATCTTTGGAATCACTGAAAACAATTTTTCTTTCTGCTTGTAATTTGGGAGATGATGACTGGATCAAAGAAGTTAGTCTTGAGCTTTACACTAGATTACTCAATGCCTTCAAAGAAACTAAGACGCTTCTATGGTCCACCAAATCTAGTGACGTTCCTTATTATTATTATTATTATTATTATTATTATTATTATTATTATTATTATTATTATCATTATTATTATTATTATTATTAGCTAAGCTGCAACCCGACTTGGAAAAGCAGGATGTTATAATCCCAGAGGCTCCAACAGGGAAAATAGCCCAGTGAGGAAAGGAAAAAAGGAAAATAGAAAATTTTAAGAAGAGTAATAACATTAAAATAAATATCTCCTATATAAACTATAAAAACTTTAACAAAACAAGAGGAAGAGAAATAAGATAGAATAGTGTTCTCGAGTGTACCCTCACCCAAGAAATTCCTGCTTATGTTTTACAATCTGTATTTACACTAATGTGTTGTAAGAGGGACCCATCAGATCGAGAATGAATATTAGTACTAACAGTTAGTCAAGATATGTGTAAAGCAGCAACAGATGGACAGTGGAAGATGAAAACGCATATCCTACTATGTATGACACTCTGCCATCTCTTCAAATCTAAACAATCAACTACTTTCCTAAACAAACTAGGTAATTATGAGTTCTATGCTTTTTCTTTTGAATTGGAAACAGTCCTGGCATATACATGGTTGAAAGTGTTTCAGTAATAGTGATGTGGTTAAGGATCAATCTAAAGGAACAGTGTTTCTTGGCGACCGAGAAAACTTTGATCAGCTGTTGTCGATGTTTATGGAATTAGATCGGTTCAAAGCACAGTTGGAATCTACAATCCAAGAATTTGGATTCTGAAATTAGTCTCGTATGACTGAACCCATTCCTAAGAAGATTCAAAAGTCCAGTTTAAGAGTTTCCACCATACTAACGGAGAAAATGACATGAAGAACCAACCCTCATAGAGCTCTCAAACTGTGCTGAAAATACCTGCATCAAGAATCTAATTTTTTTTCAGATTATTGCTTGTCATATGCCCTTTGAGAGTCAATTTGTCCCTGCTATATCGGGATCTGAGTCTAGTAGGCTACTGCCAATACTCCAAACTTTACAACAACTATGTATGTAGATATATGCATGTGCAAAAATATGTGTATATATAATATTTAAATATATTTAAATATATATATATATATATATATATATATATATATATATAGATAGATAGATAGATAGATAGATATATATATATATATATATATATATATATATATATATATATATGCATATATATATATATATATATATATTTACAGTATTTTTTAGATTTTTTAACGGGGAGCCCTGCCCTTCCAGCAGGAAGGGATAGCTCCACCCTGCCAGCGGGAAGGGGAGAGCCCCCTCCCCCCCTGCCAGCGGGATGGGGGGAGCCCCACACTACCAGGGGGAAGGGGAGCCCCGCCCTGCCAGCGGGAGGGGGAGCCCCGCCCTGCCAGCAGGAGGGGGTAGCCCTGTCCTGCCAGCGGAAAGGGGGGAGCCCCACCCTGCCAGCGGGAGGGGGGCCGCACCCTGCCAGCGGGAATGGGGGAGGCCAGTCCTGCCAGCGGGAAAGGGAGGAGGCCAGTCCTTCCAGCGGGAAGGGGGGAGGCCAGCCCTGCCAGCGGGAAGGGGGGAGCCCCGCCCTTCCAGCGGGAAGGGGGAGGCCTGCCCAGCCAGCGGGAAGGGGGGAGGCCTGCCCAGCCAGCGGGAAGGGGGGAGCCCCGCCCTGCCAGCGGGAAGGGGGGAGCCCCGTCCTGCCAGCGGGAAGGGGGAAGCCCCATCCTGCCAGCGGGGAGGTGGGAGACCCATCCTGCCAGCGGGGAGGGGGAGGCCTGCCCTGCCAGAGGGGAGGGGGGAGGCCCGCCCTGCCAGCGGGGAGAGGGGAGGCCCACCCTGCCAGCGGAGAGAGGGGAGGCCCGCCCAGCCAGCGGGGAGGGGGGGAGGCCTGCCCAGCCAGCGGGGAGGGGGGAGGCCAGCCCTGCCAGCAGGAGGGGGGGAGGCCAGCCCTGCCAGCGGGAAGGGGGAGCC
>NC_090762.1:7782244-7784744 GCF_036898095.1 Palaemon carinicauda | reverse complement strand
TGTGTGTAATGTGTGGATGTGTTTTCTATTTGCAGTGGGTAGTTGAGACGTCAAATTGAAATATAGCAACTCTATTTGTAACTTTTGTATGCTTTTGCTAACAAAGACAGCCCTTTACTGTCTTTGGTTCGCTAAGGTTGGAGAAGGCTCCGCACATTTCATAGCAGTAGTAAGAAGAGCAACACCTTGTCTGTTTTGTCACGGGAACACTAGAGACATCTGACGAAAGATTTTCCCCGAGTGTCGGTGTTCTTTTGATTCTAACTCTACCTATTCTTAAAAAAAATCCATACAGAAATGGACTATATATATATATATATATATATATATATATATATGCATATATATATATATATATATATATATATATATATATATATGTATATATATATATATATATATATATATATATATATATATATATATATATATATATATATATAAACGTCATCATCATCATCATATCTTCCTACGCCTATTGACGCAAAGGGCCCCGTTACTGACTATATATATATATATATATATATATATATATATATATATATATATATACATATATATATATATATATATATATATATATATATATATATATATATATATATATATATATATAATATCCGTTGCTGATATACAGCAGGACAAAGGTCTAGGACCTGTCCTTCGACGTGCACATGTTTATCTTTCTATCCCAGTCTTTAACCGTATATTTTCTTAGCTTGTCAATTCATCATCTTCTCTCTTCCTTCCCCAAATGGTGGTGGATGGGTGGGAATATATTTTTGTTTTTATGTAATCATATCTGACTTTTTTTTTCTAAAGAAACTGTTTTAGAAGAGTTATAAAGAGAACTAGTGTTCATCGGATAAATCTTCAGGCAACTTTATTTAGTGATGGTTGCATTTTTAGTATTCTGTATATGTAGTCTTTAGTAAAAAACTTACTTTTTAACTTTAAAGATATTTTCTTTCCCTGGGAAAAAAAGATTCTCTTTATCAACAAATATTACTGACAGCATTTTTTAATAAGCATTTATTCCTTAGTAAGTTGTCTACACTCTTTCTGAACCCTTTTTGTACACGTTTTATTATACTTTTTGCGGGCAGAGAATTTTGATTATTCAATGAATTTCGAGAATTCCATATAACGGCAGCAATGGCAACATCATAAAGAAATACAGCAAAACGTTTGAATATGCTGCTAGAAACGGTAATGAAATCCCAACAAGCTATTGTTCATATTTCGTTTGAGAGTAGTGGCGTTAAAACTCAACTATCCAGTTCTTCCAAGGTTTATGTTCTGCCATCCACTTCCAGCGAGTGATTTTAATCGTCCGTAATGTGGATTTCTTAATGGATTGCAAGGATTTCAGGTATTCATATCCAATGGGGATTAATATTTTTATTATAATTGGAATTATCAATATGATCAACATCATAATCTTCTAACCCTTCATGTGTACATATTATTATTATTATTATTATTATTATTATTATTATTATTATTATTATTATTGTTGTTTTTATTTAAAGACGTTACTCCTAAAACACACCAAAGGTTAATTATATTTTATAAATGAATGAGTAGCTATGCAAATCAATGATTTTCACATATACTGTGTTAAAAGTTTACCTAATATCCTAGCATAGAACTCTTGCTATATCTGCTGCAATCGTGGTGAAAAACGTTTCTTAAATTAAGAATTAATTATTCATATAAGGTATAGTTACGCACCAGTTTGAATTTCAATGCTCTTTGCAATTTATAGTAGATTAGGATTAATGAAAATGTAAAAATAAAGAAAAAATCTATGGTCAACTGAAACTGTATTTCTCAATTTCAAAGATAAGTGATATTTTGTTGGTCATAACCAACGTTATATGTAAAGGCAATTAAAGCGAGACTTATAAAAGCCAAAGGCAAACATAATATATATTTTAAAGAAATTAGAAAGAAACAGTAAACATGATATTTTACTAAGAAGCATTGATATATGTTAATAGAGATGATTTTGCTCTATTTCTACCTTTTATGAAATGACGATCTAAGCATGAGAGTAATTCTCAGCAGTAAACATTATTTGCAAAAAAAAAAAAAAAAAAAGAAAGAAAAAAAAAGTTGATTTATTAGGCTTTGTGTTCATGAATAGGAATCTTTAATTTTCTGAAGGTTTGCGGAACTGGTGACAGCTTCTAAAACGTTTGGGAGTAACAGAGATATAAGGAAGCATAAATTTAACGAAGCTGAAGTCTGAAGGGAACAAGAGACCCGCGTTAGGATAAAGGAAATTTCGAGAATCAACCAATGTTCTCATAAGATTATTTTCAAGCGAAGATATTTATAGTGATAGTAGTGATAACGATAATGATGATAATAACTATATGAGAAATGGGTCAAAAAAAGGATATGAAATTGAAATATTTAGATATGTCTTTTAAAGCCGAGTCCTTTTTGTACATTTTTACAAATCTAGACAGCAACAGTTTTTTTTTTAAATATG
>NC_090762.1:7757244-7772244 GCF_036898095.1 Palaemon carinicauda | reverse complement strand
AGCGTTTAGATACAGATGCTATAAACGGTTAATGACGAAAATAAAATCTATTATATACATGTCTTAGTCGTGCATTTGGAGAGAGAGAGAGAGAGAGAGAGAGAGAGAGAGAGAGAGAGAGAGAGAGAGAGACGGGGTTCGGCGACCATAGGGCTCAGAGCAGCAAGGTAGAAGGAATGGTATTGGGATATATAGACGAACACAGGAAGAACACATTGTAAAAGGGTAGATAGACGGGAGGGAAACGAAAATAAATGAGGAAAAAAACATAAAAAGGGGAGAAATAAATCTGAAAACATTGGGTGTCCAAGGTGGCCAACAATTTTCCATTTTGAAAATATTTCTTTTCTTATCTTCTTCCCGTGTGATATTTTTAGATAATAATCGAAATATTCTCAAATTTCGAGTATTATCAAAAGACGAATTTTACAGTTTACTTATCTGATTTTCCGTAAAAAAAATAAAAAAGTCATATATTGTATGGATATGTTTTAGTATTGTCAATAATGATTTGAAATATTACTTCATCATAAATAAAATCTATTCTTAACTGGGACCATGTTTTTGAAATCAACCTCGAATAAGGGAAGAGAAAAAAAAAAGACGAACAGCGACAGAATGCAAAGACGGTTAAAGATTCTGATCGCATTCTGAAGACTTAGAGCAAAGGGCAATGGAAATGAAATCGCATTTAATTATCATAATACAACGATTGAATCGGTTCGCGTGAGAGAGAGAGAGAGAGAGAGAGAGAGAGAGAGAGAGAGAGAGAGAGAGAGAGAGAGAGAGAGAGAGAGAGAGAGAGAGAGAGAGAGAGAGAGAGAGAGAGTTTCTCTTATTCTTCTTCTCTTTCCACCAAGAAAGAGGAATGAACAGAAGAAAACGAAGAGAGTGGATGAGGCAACAGAGGGAGGAAGGTGGGGAGAGCAAGAGAAGGAGAATGAATAGAACCGGAACAGAGAGTAATAGATGAGGGTACGCGGAAAGGTAAAGCGGTGGAGAGAGAGAGAGAGAGAGAGAGAGAGAGAGAGAGAGAGAGAGAGAGATGCAAGGGAACACCACTAGCAGTGATATAATATTTTGAGCAGCGTTACTGCAGTTGAGGCTATTGGGAAAAAGGGGAAAAGGGTGAGAGAGAGAGAGAGAGAGAGAGAGAGAGAGAGATTTGTTTGCAGGCAAACTAAGGCTCAAAACATGTGTAAACACACACACACACACACACACACACACATATATATATATATATATATATATGCAGTATTTACATAATTATGTAAACAGACATATTTATATATTTATACACAATTTTTCTTTAGGAGGGGTGTCTCCTAAAAGTTTAAGACTCTCAGTTCTTGGTAAATATTTGGCCATCCTTAAGCTCAACTCCTGGCATATGACCCAACATATCCTACCATCTCCTAATTATATTATTAACTGTTTAGGTTCAATTTTTCTTGCATTTCACTTGCGGCTTACAGGGATCAATTGCAGAATATGAGACGCTGGTTTTGAAGGTGCATAATTAGTGACAATGGTTCGTTGAGAATACGTATGGATCGGGAGCATGTGCATCACAGAGTTGATAAAAAATCGTCGGAGAAAGATGGGATGATTTGGAATGGTGATCTTTTGCGAGTATGGGATTTCTGGATGAAAATCATTCATTATATTAGTACGTTTATATGAGATTGAATTATTTGATGTAAATGGATATCAAGGATGGACTGTCGCTTGCTATGCTCCCTTGGTTGTTTCATCTTTATGCAAGATTCTATAAGGTAAGAAGATTTTTGTGATGTAAGGTTTTGTGTTTGTAACCGATGTGGTATTGACTAAGCATCGTATTTTTGGATGAAATTCCTTCATTATGTTAGTATGTTTATATAAGATTGAATTATTTGATGTAAATGGATATCAAGGGTGGACTGTCGCTTGCTATGCTCCCTTGGTTGTTTCATCTTTATGCAAGATTCTATAAGGTAAGAAGATTTTTGTGATGTAAGGTTTAGTGTTTGTAACCGATGTGGTATTGACTAAGCATCGTATTTTTGGATGAAATTCCTTCATTATGTTAGTATGTTTATATAAGATTGAATTATTTGATGTAAATGGATATCAAGGATGGACTGTCGCTTACTATGCTCCCTTGGTTGTTTCATCTTTATGCAAGATTCTT
The DNA here is from genome assembly GCF_036898095.1 of Palaemon carinicauda. Lineage (NCBI taxonomy): Eukaryota > Metazoa > Arthropoda > Malacostraca > Decapoda > Palaemonidae > Palaemon > Palaemon carinicauda. The sequence goes on along the minus strand of NC_090762.1, from coordinate 7,770,068 downwards.
GAATGAAAGCAGTCTTTGGATGTGTAAGGTTTTGTGTTTGTAACTGATGTGGTATTGACTAAACATCGTATTGAGACAAGTTGTCAGAGAATAATGAAAGTTTGAAACTATTGTTAGAAAGAAATATTAACTGAGAACGTAAATAAAAGTAAGATTTTGTCCTTAAGAAAACAAATTCATTGTAAATTGGGCCTTTAGTCTGTGCTGACTGGAAACTACAACTGGTAGGTTTTTACGAGTATTAGGAAATATATGTCGCAAGAGGACATAGATTTAAGAATGAAGGGATCTAGCGAAAACAGAGCCAAGGAAATAAGAATGTGTTACCAAAGTTAATGTAGAGTGGAAGAAGGTTAGTTAACAATGGGCGGAGAAGTTTGACAAAGATTTCATCATTGTTAAAACGATGACGTATTTAATAAATGGGTTGGTCACATATAGAGAATAGCGAGAATAGGAGATACTCTTTTGCAAAAACAAATATATAAGAAATATGATGAAATGTTTTAGAATACAATAGCCAATATTGCAAGCAAAATGGAACGTATGTTGCGCTCTATATAGTTGAGAACATTCATGCTAATGAGGATTTTGTGTGATTCTGTGACAAGGGTTGCGTTGTGGAAGGTCTTTTTACACAGGATTTTACCTCTGACTTCGTCAAAGGAAGAATTAGGGAGCGTTTTTGGAGTTTCGTTTTTCTCTTTAACCATCCCCTCTCAAATGGAAATGTTTTGTTGCTTCAAAAAAAATTACAATATAGGTAAACATATGTTTTTCTGTATGCTTTAAATTTTAATCTTCTGGAAGCGTTTGGAATAGATGATCACTTTGTGAATTTTTAAACAAATATATATGGCTATATGTAAAAATAAGAGTCACGTACATGTAGATTTTTATATCAGAATTGGAATCTAGAAGAAAAAAATATCTCCCAACAAAAAAAAAAAAGAAATTAAAAAAAGTTCCTATACGGGGACACTTTTCTCTGCGGAGGGGAGAGTGTGTTTGTTGACACAACGCACACAAACCGTATGTTTACGCATCCAAAAGCACACATTCCTTTCTTTGCTTTTGTGTTTGTACTGTTTATTTATTCGCATGCTTGAGGACACTTGATGCGTGCTTGTGCGTCTGTGTGAGCCTACTTGCGTGCTTGTGAAGTGTATTACCATACAGTAGAATTGGTGGCAAAGGTGCGTCGAATTAATTGTGTTTGCTCAAAGCGTTTGAGTGCGTGCGAGTGCTTGTGCGCATGCATGCATGTAGGGGGTCCCCTTCTGCATGCCTCTCTGGACATGAGGAAACGGATTTATGACCCAAAGGGAGGCTGAGAGAGAGAGAGAGAGAGAGAGAGAGAGAGAGAGAGAGAGAGAGAGGGTGCGAGCAAATATAGCAGCTCTAGTTACAACAATTATTGTTGCTTACATATATATACATTCATTAACAGATTTCTGTTGGCTTGTCTCCTGCACGTCTTTGAATGTAAAGAGATGGTTAATTTTGATGTAACTCAACGTCCATTTGTATTCTAATGCTTAATAAATCCCGTATTGCACTTCGGCAGATGCATTCATTTGCATCTGTGTTTGCATAATATTTATACTCGGTTGACTAGCCCACATCAACAATGCGCACATGCGAGCACGCACCTGCGCATATTTAATATCTCGGCAAATGCTTTCTCGCGGTGAAATAAGCCAGTGGGATTGATAATAAAGAGATTTTACTCTAAAACAAAATGGAATAAAAAAAATGGGAGAGCCAAATTCCGTTGTTATTGACCCTCGTATTTTATTGCCTTTGTGTATATCCGGAGCCTCTGACAACGCGTATGTGATAAAATGTTACAATATGAACATTCCTCTTTTGTATATGAACTTGAAAATTACACTTACACTTCATTCGCTTAAAATTATACTGCGACTGCATGGCGTATATATATTCTATCATTGTATGGCGCTTGTCCCGGTCGCCGCTATATTGCAATTTTGCAGTCCATGATTTGGAAGTAGATATACCTGCGGAAAGCCAAGTATGTATGTGTGTGTGTTTTTACGTATTCTTCTCCATACACAGAGTAAAATGAATGCATCTTTAAGTATATTTTGATACAGCAAATAAAAAAAGGAAATAGAAAAATGAAGCTATCTCTTAATTTACGGTCACATAGCAGCACTGTAGGAATATACTAACCAATAACTGCTATGTAGCCATTCCATTTTAATTTATTTATTTATTTATTTATTTTTTTTGGTGACCTCAATTCAAATTTATATAAATAATATTTAAACATTAATGACCATAATCAAATTCATAGGATATTTTCTAAACGACAGTCATTTATCTTTAGAATGTTATATGTTTGACAGGATTGTGTTTGAATTAGTAACTTATACACATAAATACACAATACACATCTCTCTCTCTCTCTCTCTCTCTCTCTCTCTCTCTCTCTCTCTCTCTCTCTCTCTCTCTCTCTATATATATATATATATATATATACAGTATATACGTTTATAATATATATGTATATATATATGTATGTATGTATGTATGTATATATTACAAGATCTTTATAATCTAACCTGCCAAACAATACTTTATTTAACTATGTGACTCTGGTTCTCCTTCGTTCAGAAATGTAATTCTATTGAAGTTCCGTTCAATATTGGGAATTTCTCATAGGATTAGATTTATTCAGCGAGAACTAAACCATGAAATATAAGAATTGTTTGGTGGGAATAATTATATGTTTATTTTTTCTATGATTATTGTTATCCTTATCCTTTAAGTTAAAATCTTATCCAAGAGAGAATAACTTGCTCTTGTGAATGTAATGGTTCTCCTCCATTAAGTTTTATGGGCCCAACTGCGTTGCAGAGAGTTGATATGGATTGCTGGAAATGGTAGAGAAAAGGTGAAAGTGATCATTCAGTGTGTCCTTCTGTTATTCTATTTGAATATTATGGTGCAGAGCGTGATTGCCAATGGGAACGGCGTTCATCAGTTCAGATCTATCGTGGATTGAAATAAACCTTTCGCTTGATTTTGAAGGGTTTAGTGTAGATTTTGAGCAAGGAAAGCAAAAGCATGTCTGACAACCTCATCCATCAAACTGAAAGAAAAATATGATTTTTTTAGCTATTTACAATCTGTGAAGTTTCTTTCCTAGAGTTTCATCCAGCCTTCACAGATCATAATGGATGGAATATTTTTGGCATACTGGTTCAATAGGGAATTAATTTAATGTTGGGAAAATATCTCTTGAATGGAGATTTGTACGCGCACGCTAGCGCGCGCGCACGCACACACACACACACATATATATATATATATATATGTATATATATATATATATGTGTGTGTGTGTGTGTATACAGTATATGTATATATATATATATATATATATATATATATATATAATATATATATATATATATATGTGTATATATATATATATATATATACGTGTTGTATCAAATATATATATATATATAGATATATATATATATATATATATAACGTGCTTGTTCAAAAATATCTATACATAGAAGTGGAAATTAAACGTTTCATATACAAAGGAAAACGGTAACGAAAATTACCAAAATTCCGTTTTGAACGAATTAATTATAATATAAGAGCATCATTTTCTCAACTATACTTAACCGTAGATTTTATTCTACTATTACATATTTTCTTAAATATATCTTGTTTCTAGTCACATACCTTATTCAATTGTGAAATGTCCCAAACTACCAAATGGTAATTGCATTCATTTATGTAGATGTTAGTTTAAGTTTCGGTCTGCATCGTGGCTGGTGGATAGTAGTAGTACGACGGCGACGTGGAATGAACTTCGTAACCTGAATATATAATAGTTTTTTTTTTTTTTTTTTTTTTTTTTTAGTAGTAGTAGTAGTAGTAGTAGTAGTAGTAGTAGTAGTAGTAGTAGTAGTAGTAATATGCTGATAACCCTCCAGTCCAAATTTGTTAAACAAAAAATTCAGGGTTCGAAGTAAGGTTATAAACACCATATTTCAGTCATTCTGCTACAAAGATGTTTATGGAAAAACGCCCAAGTGATTTTAAAATTATTATCAGGCAGATCATTTCTGGTGTGATGCTCAGTATAGGAAAATTTGGCAAGCTGACAAAATAAAGTAAAACGTCTTAAAGAGGGAAGCAAGAAGTCTTTGATTACGGTAAAAAGATTCCTTACATTATAAATAACCTAAAGATTTTTTTTTTATTTCATTGTTTCCACAATAATTTTTATGATTATTGCTCGGTATTTTTCTCTATTTTTTATCAATATATTTTTCGCTTAATTATGTATCTCTGTAGTGAGTAGGCGGCTGATAGACAACAATGTCCTATAGTGCAAATTTCTGTTATTACTCAGTGCTACTATTTTTTGTTTTTATTACTATTTTGTGTTTATATATCCCATTAATGCCAATCTTATTATCAAATTTATTATCAATTGATATTGCATCTTTTCTGTCTGCCTTAGCTTAACCAGTTAGTATTATTGACAGGTATATATCAATGTAACAGTTAGATTATTATTATTATTATTATTATTATTATTATTATTATTATTATTACTGCGATTGGCAGTTCTGCATAGATATGGTAAATATGAACTGTACAGTAGATCTCATATGTATTTATGTTTGCATTACGAATGTATGTGTATGTATTTGCGTATGTATTACAGTGTGTACGGATCAAAGATACTAGTTACTTATGCTCATGACTTCCTGAAATCGGAATAAAGCCTCGTAAGTTAAGAATGTGTGCATGCGTTTGCGAGTATGGTTGCGTGTTCACATTACCGTGACTGTAAGACCATTAAAATAATAACTGATAAGAGTGGCATTGCTGTTCAAAACTATATCTGTAGTATTGAAGTTCAACGCAGTTGAAACGAGAAAGGAAAATATGGAATTGGATAAATTAGACTAGCACTAACCAGCGTACGGAGAAAACGTCTAAACAAGATGTAAGAAAGAAAAGATTGAAAAGAATCACTTAAAATCCTTCTTGGCCTAAGCTCCTCCACCACAGCCTTACGTGGGTCCTTCGGGGCTTTGGGGGAGGGGTAGGGTTAGTCTTTTCCGACGCTCATAAACACTGGGGGGAGTTGTGTCTTGTCGATGTTTGGCTCGGGTTTTATAGTTCTCGCCGTCTATCAGGAGGCCATTTTACATTCAAACACGCCATGTTCGGTGGTTTGAACTACAAGCATAACCAATTAGCAACGGCCATCATTACTATTATTATTGTTTACACCTCGGTCAGATCATTAAAAAAACAGTCCCTTCTTTATGCTGCACTACCGACCTATTGTGTGGTCAAATAAACACCGTCTTTCTTTGTAAAGGATCTGCGCCTTTTCGTTTTTGTTTTGTTTGATTTTGTTTATGGTTGCAGCTTTGCAGTAAAGAAGACAATGTTAATGTTGGTCCTTTCTAAATGATTGTGGACTAATTTGGTTTTTGTATTTCTTTTTTCTTGTTAGAACGGCAATTTATTTTTTAGTCTGAGATATCTTATTCATTATTATTTCAGCCTTTTAGGTAATTGTTATTTTTAACCGTGTTTTATTATGGAAATTTTTCAAATGTTGACTGGGTGTTATGAAAGAAATAGGGAGATAATTTAATTTTGCAAATTTTTCCTTTTGCACTAAAACAGCCGTGCATAGTTCCATAATTTGCTACTTGACTTTCGGAAGCGCCTTTCACAAATTCCGGTGTTATACAGAAATCCCTATATTCTTCCCATTAAGTGCTTAGGTTTTAGTGTTGCTTTTAAACGTGGTAATCATGGAGTTTTTATTTCTAAAAATTGGGTGCTGGAAGGTCAGTTCATAGTATGATTATCGAGGTTTTAACCAATGGATTGTAAAATTAATTCGCTCATAGAAACTGTTGTGATAACAGGAATGTAATTTATAATATTTGCTTTTGGTGGTGCCCTTGGCACTTGGTTATAGTATTATATAAAGCACATGTGATTTGGCCTTGAAAACAAGCGCGTTGATTATGCAGATGATGTTACTCTCTTGGCATCGACGCAACCTCTGAGCTTACACCTGGGGTTATTAAATCCTTGATCAGAGGTTTAACTAAAATTAGTAGTTCTTAGTGAAAATTACGGTGGGTGAAGTTAGATTCTAAAAAAATAAACACTAAAAGTATGATTTTTAGCAGGTTAGTGACGTTAAATCCTCCTGACCCAGATATTTACTTTCACAAATTTTCTTTGACTACGTGTTGCTCAATCAAAATTCTTTGAGATTCTTTATTATAAATTCACTCTTTGAAACTCGTCGGTTTGTCTCTTCAGATATACAAAGTTTGTATATTGAGAAAGGCTTTCAAGAAATTCCGAGCCCCGTTTAATCTAAAGAAATGCTTTGATTAATTTATTTGATAATATTTTGAATATTATGCTCCCCTCTTTTCTTTAGTAGTTGACTCTCATCTTAAATTGTTGAACATAAACTTGCGGTCTAATAATCTATTTGGGCTAAAGCAGCCGTGCAAAGTTCCATAATTTGCTACTTGACTTACGCAAGGGTCTTTCACAAATCCTAGTATTATACAGAAATCCATATACTCTTCCCATGAAATGCATATGTTTTTTTATGTTTCTTTTAAACGTGTTAATCGTCGAGCTTTTATTTCCTAATGTTACTCTTAAAATATATTATATTTTATTTTTCCTTGTTCCCTTTCCTCACTGGGCTATTTTCCCCGTTGGGGCCCCTGGGCTTATAGCATCCTGCTTTCCCAACCAGGGTTGTAGCTTAGCAAGTAATAATAATAATAATAATAATAATAATAATAATAATAATAATAACAATAATAATAATAGAGGGTTTGATGGGTCAGTTCTTAGTATAATTACTGCGTTTTTAACCAATTTGAGTGTAAAAATTAGTTAATGATGGGGACTATAGTGATAACATGAATCTAATGTCAGGTGTAGCTTTGAGTGATGTACTTGGCACTTTTATTTTCATATTATATACGCATATGTGGTTCGGTCTTGAAAAGAAGCGTGCTAATTATGCAGATGATGTTATTCTTTGCATTGACCCAGCTTCTGAACATACACCTGGGGTTGTTGAGTCCTTTAACGGAGAGAGTTAGCTAAAATCAGTAGTGGTTGTTGGAGTTGAATCCTTTACGAAACTTGAAATATGTTAGTTGGTCAATGACATTAACTAACCCCTCCCCCTCCCAGATCACCCAGATCTTTACTTTCACAAATTTTCTTTGACTGCATGTTGCTCATTCAAAATTCTTTGTGATTCTTTATTATAAATTCACTTTTGAGAAAGTCGTCCGGCCTGTGTCTTCTTCAGATATAGAAACGTGTATTATTATTATTATTATTTTTATTATTATTATTATTATTATTATTATTATTATTATTATTATTATTGCTAGCTAACCTATAACCCTGGTTGGAAAAGCAAGATGCTATAAGCCCAAGGGCTCCAACAAGGAAAAAATATCACAATGAGAAAAGGAAATAGATAAATTACGAGAGAAGTAATGAACAATTAATATAAAAGGTTTTAAAGACAGTAACAAAATTAGAATATATCTTTCATATATAAAATACATTAAGAAAGTTAAGGAAATTTTTTGATTAAGTCATTTTTTCATGTTTCGAATATAGTCTTCGACCTGGTCTTTAGCAATAGACTCTCATCTTAAATTGTTGGACATGAACTTGCGGTTTATTAAATTCTTTTCCTTGACCAGGATATTCATCCTCGCACCGTTCCCCAATAAAGTATTTATGCATGGTGAATAAGATTTTACTACTATCCTTTGTAATCAAATCTTCCAATCACCTAGCATTTAGTATTAGTTATGTAGGCAATTATATCAATATATATTTCTTCCATAAGGCTCAATACTGCACTGTATTTTAGAATTGGTGTTACCTCAGAAGTTCAAACTTGATGTAAATGATATCTTTTAGCAGGTCACATAATTTTAGTGTTTTACTTTATCTGTGCTTATCTGTTTAACATCGTTATTCAGGTTTTAGCTTATTCTTTAGTGCTTCGTTACATTTATGCACAGTTTCTTTACTTATTGGGCTGTTTTGGTTTGTAGGATTCTGATTTTCCAATTAGGATTGCAACTTGGATATCAGTAATGATAATAAGAACAGTGTTGTTCACTAGTTCCTTTCTTCAGAAAATCAATGAATAGACAAATAAAGAAACTTAAATAGAATAATGTAAGAAATTAGTTTTATGAAGTACTCCTCGTTATTATATCGAACGAACAAAAAAAAAGCGGATATCAGTTATTTGTATTTAGGTATCCCGTAATAAGCAGCAAGTGTATAAAAGGATGCTCTCTCCTTACTGTCATTTCGGCATGTATGCTTTATCAATTTGAAAATACTAGATATTATCATAATACCTTAGGTCACTGATTCATGAATAGAATAAAATAAAAAATAATCGGTCTCACCTGTCAGTTTCTCGTGTAATAATTTGCGACTTTGTAAATAGTTTCCATTGTTAATAATAGAATTAGTATATGGATAGCCTTATGACACCAGATCACATCCAAATTTGATGGAGTGAACGAGAGAATACAACTAGTGAAAGAGAAACGTGGATATTAACTGAAGGTGAAAGGTTGATGGAGAGGTAGAGAAGGACCGCAGTTAAGAAATTGATTAATTGCTAGATTTCCTTAATATAGTGTCACAGGAGCCTTAAAAGGGAATTAATAATTGGGCGGACAGTTCCATACCCACTGCTGTCTTCCTGGGGCCAAAGGTACAGACTTCACTCGCCGCCTGTTGAAAGTTATCTGAGCACCGACATATTTTTGATATAGTATCAGGAATGGGCGTCACAGCAACAGTGGTCATCGCCACCAGCAGCGTCGAGAGAATCAAGCAGTGAAGGAAATATGGATGGCATAAATCAAGCGATGAACTTTCCATCCAGTCGGGGAAAAAATGCAACAAAAATTGCAACAGAAAAAACGCTCCTCAATGATTTATTGCAAAACTAAGAACGATGATGGATTTGGTTTGAAGCTACTGGGCGGTTGTGTACGATAACTTTAGCTTGTGCGATAACTTATAGTTTTTACGATAAGTTTAGCTTGCGCGATAACTTATTGCTCAGATTCTGAACCGTGCACATGAACAAATATCACATGCATTTTTATCCGTTTTTAACTTGTTCTTTGACAGGTGGTGTATAATATTGATTTCGTTTCATTTTTCACGTGGCTCTTCGTTCACCTAAAATTTCATCGGGATTTAATCAAGTCATGCTATTTTTCCCAAGATACTAGCAGTTTGATATTTACTTCATAGTTTTTAATATTTATTTTTTTATATTCTTGTTTTTAAAAATGAAGATACAAATGCTTATCACTTTCATCTTCTTGATGCGTAGATCTAGCCTGCCCTACCATCTAATAAATCCAGTCAACCTTAACCACAAGAGCGTTTTCTCCTAATATTACTTATGTAACATTTGAAGTTTATGCAGAAATTGAATTGAATATGGCTCAATTTGTTTCGTAATCATCATCCTCAGTAATTGTTGTTGAAATTATTGTTGATTCTCTTGTTGTTTACCTTAGATACCAAAATTTTAATTGGTTTTGATGAATATAATCACTAAAGAATTATTTTCCAAATTCGGAAAGTAGAACAACCTATCTATAACTGGAAAACATATTTTATCTTTAAAGTATATGAATATTAATCATCTTAACATCAAAGTAACTCTGTGCAAAAATTTTGCAATGCCGCTAAAGACACGCTGTTGATTTTAAAAATTTGAGTTACATACATTGACCTTCGAAATTGCATAATCTCTGCCCCTGGCGGCAGAGGTGAAAGTGATGAATTGGAAGAACGCGCTCGAAGTCGTCCGAGACGGTGCTCTAGACAAAATTTTACTGATGTAACCTCTCTTCACTACTAAGTGAAGTTAAAAGTAACCTATAAGGGTAATATGATTCATCAGGAAATGGAGGGGAATCAAGTCATAATATATATATATATATATATATATATATATATATATATATATATATATATATATATATATATATATATATATATATATATATATATATATATATATATATATATATATATATATATATATTTTTTTTTTTTTTTTTTATATAAAGTTTTGGAAATCCCTGATCACAGGTTTAATGGTAAAATGTCTTGTAAGAAGTGAATCACAGGATATTTCTCGTTCCGTATTTGTTTCATTACCCACTATTTGCAGTTTTTTTATTCGCGTTATAACCAAATGAGGATATTTATCTAGTATTTCAGTTTATTGGTGTAAATTATAGCGAAAATAAGCGCCATCAATATCGACATTTTCTCGTTTATCTAATTATTTATCACGAGCAGTTTACCACCACTTATGATGACGTGTCGGAATGGCGACGTGACTCGCTGATGAATTTCTTTTGTAAGGAAAAAAAAACAAGGAATGAAAAATAAGAAGAAAGGACAGCGAATAGAATGCTTTTGGTCGGCAGATGGTACATGACAGAATTGCCGGCTGCCAGATGGTGGAAGTTGACAAATTGCTTTCGGGCTTCTTATTATTGTGAACATCTAAAATAGCGTTCAAGGAGGTGGCAAGGTAAATAAACTTGGCAGTTGTAAAGAAAGATGACTGAATATAAAGGGAAGCATACACTCGCTGGTTTTGTTGTTTTGTTTTTCTTAATGTTGAATTACTAAGCCATCAAATGATAATTATTGTATAATAACATAGCTGTATTTTTAAAGTTTTTTTCTGCTTTATATTTTAATTTATTTTTTTTAAGAGATACACTGACATATGATATTGTAAAGGATACAATTAACCCTCATAATAGTTTTTTTTCACTACTCATATTAGAATGTACATTCAGTTTCCTATCATAAGTTTGCCCCACTCTCGGAAAGCTCCTCGTTTTTTTTTTTTTTTTTTTTTTTTTTTTTTTTTTTTACCTACTTCTTTCATGCATAAATGAGAGCTGCACTTAATGTGAAGGACGTGTGTAATAGCCGCATATTCCTGTTTAGTGGAATTTCATAAATCTACAGAAAGGTGTATTGAAGATAGCATTTTTATTAATGACTATGATATAAATCAATTGGAAAATTGAATGCTGACTCTACAAAATTTACGTCTACATAATGTCAAGGTTAACATTTGCGTCAATTAATATTTCTTCCGTGGCTGTTACAGGTATTTTATTTTTTAATGTTATATATTTTTGGAAAAGTTATCATTTCATTGCTAGCTTATAATTTTCTTCACTTAGGTGTTAAAGCTTCGAAAATGACACACCTTTCATGTGTGATACTTCACGCTACACTTTTTTTTTCAATGCCATAACACATTTTTATTACATTTTCTCTTCTTTTTCTTGCTGATTACTCGTTCTTGTGTTACTGCCCATGTTTCTTTGCCAGTTGTTTTCAAAGTATTGATATATATGCTTCAATAAGCTGTGGGTAGCTATAGTCATTATTTTCACGCCATAAGGGAATATTTCTTGTTTGAAATTTTCACAGAACAATGAATCCGTCAACAGGATTATCTCACTTCTTCTTAGGGTGGATATAAATGTTTTACGTGAAATCACTTAATGTAATGCTTAGCCCCTTGTCCAAACTGCAATAAGAGTATGTCATGAATATTATCTAGCATGTTATACATTTATTTTAATTTTTCGACATATATTTTTTTCCCCACTTGGAGTGGTTGGCACCAGAAGATTACAGTTAGCTTGTTTCTCAGTTTTTCAGTAAATAATCAAGTATATGTGTATACATTATGCATATGTACTGTATATGTATGTATAAATAAATAAATATATGTATATATATGTATATATATATACGTATATGTGTGTATATATGTATGCATATGTATATATATAATATATATATATATATATATATATATATATATATATATATATATATATATATATACACACATTATATATACATATTCATATTTCATAACGAAGATGATGGTGACATTACTGTCATAATTCATCATAACGCGAGCTCATTAAGCACTAAGTGTAATACATTTTTATTTTTCTGTGATATTTTCATGAACACATGTGGAACTTTGGAATCAAAATATTTATACAATAAAAGAATTATTATAATGATAATCATTCAAGCTTCTAGATTAGGAACTGTAGTCAATTTCTTTTAGCGATGCAGATTTGCACCGACTCGCAGCGGTGCCCTTTTAGCTCGGAAAAGTTTCTTGATCGCTGATTGGTTGGACGAGATAATTTTAACCAATCAGCGATCATGAAGATATTCCGAGCTAAAAGGGCACCGCTGCGAATCGGTGCAAATCTGCATCGCTAAAAGAAATGGTCTATAGTGTAACGTGCTAATGATATTTCGTTTCCCAAGTATTCTAATAATCATCTTGGAGAATTGTTGATGTATCTGGTAAAATTATATGTTTATTTTTTATGTTTTTTAAGTGGCTTTAGTTTTTTGTTGCGGTTAAAAACTCATGACACATGTATTTTGTAACTTTATATTTATTTAAATACGACATATATTGATAATGTTTATTCGTATATAATTGAGTTAATTTGTTGTCTCTTGTTATGATATTCATTTATTGTGAAAACTCTGCGCTTACTATAAGAAAAGCTTTGATATAGAATAAGCAACCAGTATTTTAAATAAAGTTATTACATTAGGTAAATATTGAGTTTATATATGCAGAGTAAATACAACGCTCATGTGAATAAAAA
>NC_090762.1:7749744-7752244 GCF_036898095.1 Palaemon carinicauda | reverse complement strand
TTCTCTAACGCCTACTAAGTGAAATTGATATCATGAGTGCACAGTGCAGTGTAGGGTCGTCCCCGTGAATTAAAGGGACCGCTTACCTCTTTCAACGGTGTTAGTTATATCCACTTTACGTGCAATATTGATGCAAGCGAGAACGATCAGGTTTTATTGAAATGGAACGGGTACTGGAGGCGTCACGCGCACTTTTACTGTGCCAAGTGCGTAGGGTGTACTGAATACACTTTTTACGAAGTAAGAGATGCCGGCTACGTTTGTTTTTATTAAGGGGAACCAAGGAAAAATGGCTGCCTGTAAATATTTTTGGAGGTATTTTCGAAAACCTTAGAGAAAGCCTTGATCTATCAGTGATCTATCTTTATTGGTAATAAGAAAACACTATGTTGTATTCTAAATGACTAAATCATCTGCGTTACATAATTTTATGTAATATATATATATATATATATATAGAGAGAGAGAGAGAGAGAGAGAGAGAGTGCATATATATATATATATATAGAGAGAGAGAGAGAGAGAGAGAGTGCATATATATATATATATATAAATATATATATATCATATATATATACATTATATATATATATATATATATGTATGAATTCTCTACCCAGTTACATAATTATATTTGTTCATATTTATGAAAAGTATAGGTGTGTGCATATAAATGAATGAATATATTCATTAAATGCTTACTTAAACTTCGAAATTTTGTACTTAATTCAAACGTTCTTCCCTTTCCTATCTTGAGGCTCAATACTAGACAGCAGTCCAGAAGTTTTATTCTGGCTACGACCAAAATGTTGAATTGTCTCCATGTCTATGAATCGGCTGAACTTCAGAGGTTCAAACTTGATGATTTTTTTTTTTTTTTTTTTTTTTTTGGTCATAGTTCGTAAATTACCTATGTATTTGGCTCGCCTAAGCGGGTAATACCGTCAGTGCACCTCACGCTGTGCAATGTAGGCACTATTTCTGAATCTTTGCAAGAACCTTTAGCCCGCTAGCTGCACTCACCTTTTTGCCTTCTACTTTACCCACTTTCCTGTATCCTCTCTTCCATCTCGCTGTCGAAACTCTTTTATACTTGTACTTTATAGGTTAGCAGCGAGATTGTCACCCATTGGCAGATGGGAGTTGAATGACCTCCCTAATCAGGTTGTTGAATCGGTAGAATTTTAAAGGTTTAAACTTGCAGCAGATGTTTTTATATTGAACAGTGACATAACTCTCATTTTATAGTTTATATATGAAAGATCTATTTTAATGTTGTAACTGTTGGTAAAATATTTTATTTTATTTTTTTCTTTTCATACAGTTTATTTCCTTATTTCCTTTCCTCACTGGGCTATTTATCCGTCAGAACCCTTGGGTTTATAGCATCCTGATTTTCCAACTAGGGTTGTAGCTTTGCTATTAATAATAATAATTGTATTTTGAGCCTCATTTTTGCCCCTTTGTATAGAGCTTGGACTTCCACCTATTTCAAGTTTATTTTCAGCCAAAAATTAGATGAATCTCTAACAACTTCTATTTTAACCGATATATCCATTAACGTACTTTTCTGTCTATTTACATCTGATATCTCTCTCTCTCTCTCTCTCTCTCTCTCTCTCTCTCTCTCTCTCTCTCTAATTCTACATCAAAATCACCTTGCACAACCGCCCTTTTACATTCTCCAATCCCAGGATAAGAAACATTAGTATTATCCTGCGAACAATCTTTTCCACTCTCTCTCTCTCTCTCTCTCTCTCTCTCTCTCTCTCTCTCATTTGCTTCAAAATCACTTTGCACAACCGCCCTTTTATATTCTCCAATCCCTGGACGAGGAAAATTCGGACTATCCTGCGAACAATCTTTTCATGTCGCATTCCTCTCTGTTCATCTAAATGCCAAAACTGGTTTTCTCACGTAAAGCAAATTAACTATTGATTTAAAAAAGTAACTAAACTACGATCATACAAAACATTAATACCCAGTATAAATATACGCTAATGCGTATATAGTGTCTACTGTGTATATATACTGTGTGTATATATATATATATATATATATATATATACAGAAATTAAATGATTTTACACACGATTAGACACATTTACAGCTTGAAGCGCAGATAAACACGAGGTTTTTATATATTTACATATAGTAGCATTGGATATTTATTCATGTTGGAAAAAATAGGCTTTGGCTATCTGCATGTATATCAAGTAAGTAATGATTTAGAAAATTATATATATTCGAGCTATTTGTAATATATCTTTGGTAATTATGAATATTATGATACAGACCTCGACACCTGTATGTACCCGATGATCTTTGGTTATAAATGTTCGAGTATTTCGAGTATTAATCTGTTGCAGGATAAGTACTGCGAGTGAACTTTTCCTAATGCATTTTCCTAGTGAAGCTGCTGAAGATATTTATTTATAACTAATATTTTCTTTGGTTTTTAAATTTCAAGAATTTGTACAGCTGATCTTTGTAATTTTGT
>NC_090762.1:7744744-7747244 GCF_036898095.1 Palaemon carinicauda | reverse complement strand
GTCGTTTCTCTGTTGCACCAACAACCTCAAGAAAACCATTGCGAGAGAGAGAGAGAGAGAGAGAGAGAGAGAGAGAGAGAGAGATTAACAAATAAACAGGAGCAGCGAGACCATTACTTTTGTATTTCTTTTTGATTTATGACAGGGAAGGGAGATGTTTAAAAACATTGTGAGGAATTAGAATGTTGGCGGATTCTTTCTCCTTTCCCGCTTCTTTTGTGTTTCTCCCATCTCTTTCTTCTTCTTTCTCCTATTCCATATCCTCTTCTACATGTTCTCATCTTATAGGCGACCCGTTCTTTTCTCCCTCGTCCTTCTTTATTTTCTTCGTTGTCTTTCTTGTTTTTATTTTTGCAAATTTATTATCTTCCTCCTATCTTCATAATCCTTTTTAACCCCCCCCCCCGCGTCTCTCTTATTGCTTCTTATGCCTCCATCTCTGTTCTGTTCCATATTTAACGCTACAACTCTTACCTATCATCTTCCTTTTCTTCCTCTCCTTCGCGTAACCCTCTTATTCTCATCATAATTCTCTCATCGTCTTCTTACTCCACGGTTTTCTTCTTGTTCTTTCTCCTATTCCCCTTTAGCTTACATATTCCTATCAATTCTCTCCTATTCTTACACTACATTCTCTTCCTCCTGTTATTCCCTGGGCAGACAGTGAAGCGATGGCTAATTATCACCGACTTTGGATCGCCAAGTTAAAATCATTTTTTTCGAACAGCAGCGTTATCAAGCCATGCTCAATAAATCCTGGAGCAGAGGAGAAAACATTGCAAGCAGACATGCACACAATCAAGCATCGCTCGCTAACACACGCACGCGGATAATGGCAACGTAAGACTTATATGAACATACAGAGCTGGTCCGCGCAGGTTTACACGTCGCCTTGAAGTGAAATTCATGCATTGTTGTAAATGGGGAAAAAATATATATTGTAAACTAAGCCCGGCGAGTCTCAAGTGAACTGCTGTGTTTGGGATGCTCAAAAATACTAGAATTATGTTGCTCTTTTTATTTTCCATTATGTGTTAGCTTCTCAAAATTTTTTTCCCAGTGACAATACACTTTTACCGTTCCTTTCATTTTTAAGGTTTTGCCGTGCTTGTAAGGTTTTGCTAAATCGTTACTTACTTTCCGTAATTGCTTTTATCAATTGTGATAATAACGCATGTACGAATAGATAAAATATAAATGTCGATAGCTGCGTTTGTATATGCGTATTATAGATTACAACTGAAATTGCAAAGACGTTTTGTTTGTAATTGATACATTATCTTGTGAATTTCTGATTCAGTATAAGTAAAATTAACCCTTCACACTTTAAATAGTTTACAAGTTCACAAAATCCCTTTTTATATGCCGAGTTATAATTCCCTCTAAACCACCATGTCCACTTAGTCTTGACGAAATTTGGCTTTCATACTTACTGGAACATGTTTTAAACATGAAATCCCTCGTCAGGTTATCTGTGCTATATCTCTTGCACTATATTTGTCTTGCATAATTATTGGTGAGAGGTCCTCTACTCCCAAAGACAATGCTTCATTCCATTATCCCTCCTATTCCAACGCCTTCTCGCCATCTTTCTCTGACTACCTTCCATCATCCTGCTGTCAATACTTTTTTGGTCCTTTCCTCTTGCATGATACAATTATCTCATAAAGAATTGCTACTTTTATTACTGAACAGTCTTAATTGCACAACTGCATTTTTATGTTACCTTAATTCAATTTTTTTTTATTCTCTGTTTAAATATAAATCTCTCGTTTGTTTCAGAAACATGTCATATCTTTTTTTTCAATCTTCATTACTAAAATGCCATTTATATTATGATTAAGTAGTTGACATGACTTATTTAAATGTAATATATATATATATATATATATATATAGTACGTATGTATATATAGGTGTGTATATAATGGGTGTGTAGTGCGGTTGTTATGGGTTTATGCCTATATATATAATTATGTAAATATATACATATCAATATATGTATGTATATATGTACACTTAATATAAATATGCACGATTTCTATCTTATGGGTTAATTAAACTTAAAGGAATATTACCCACTCTCCAATGCAACGGAAATTTGAAGGCTTTCTTTGAAAAAAAAAGAAAAAAAAAACAGAAGTAATAAAAGTATTAAGGTATTCTTTAGCTATTAAATGACCCCAAAAATTTAATCGCCTATTTATCAGTATCATCTACAAATGAGTCATCCATTCATTAATTGAACTTGCAATGGAGCCATCTATTCATCATTTGTACATGGGAGAATACGGATGGATTTCATATTTGAAATTAAAACACAAGTATCCTTTTACTGAAATAGCTTAAGATTTTGTCGTCCATTGATTAAGAACACGAAACGTGTTTACAAGTTTAGATTTATTATAAAAGTAGAAATGGTCATTTAATAATTTACCTACATAGTCTCACAATAATTTGATTTTATCAAAACAAGGCAATGAAATATTTGAATTTAACAT
>NC_090762.1:7737244-7742244 GCF_036898095.1 Palaemon carinicauda | reverse complement strand
GTAAATTGTAGGCGAAATGAGAGGCTTTGAGAATAAAAGCGATGCTCTGCCGAAAGAAAATCTTCATAAATTGATCGTTATTTCAACTTTCGCTGATCGTTGATTAGGTTGTATTAGCCTTTAACAATCATTCATTCGTCTTTACATTCTTTTTTCATTCGTTTTCAATTTCGTTTTATTGAAGTAATCCTTACATTTGCTAAATTACAAAAATAGATTGATTAGATAATCAAGAACTTTATGCAGTATGAATTCAGCCATTCAAATAATGCCAATCATTATTCGGCAAGTGCGACGCTAGTGAGATTGAGTAGTCAATAAATAACTTGTAAACCTAAAGTGGTTCTTAATCCAAGAGTCAAGCGATTTAAACTAGTGTCAAGTGTAATTTTTAAACTATTATAAAATATTTATTTTTATTTATTCAAAGATTTTTGAAGTGGTTCTTATTCAATAATATTTTATTCTGAACTTCATCTTACTGTAAATAATGAATAAAAAGACAGTTTTTTCATTATGTTATATAAATTTTCCAGAATATTTGGAAAATATATAATATACCATGTAGACTTTGACCTTTAGAGGGTTAAGGGCAATGGATATGTGATTAACTAGAAAGGGTTACATTTGTTATTAGAAATAACATATATTGGACATCATCTTTATCTTTGAGGTTTATTTTAATTACATCAAATTTGCTTTCACTTTTTTTATTATCCTAGGCGGTATATCTTAGCAATCCATGTTTGCCAACGATTATACTCGTATAGGCGGATGAGCAACTTGGTGGAGTAATGAGAGCTTTGGGTGTGGAGGAAAGCCCCCCCCCCCCCCCCCTTAAATCTCAATGAAGTCACTGGCAGCAGGGTGACGGATGGGTTTAAGGCGAAGGACAAACGGACTCTTCGGCTTCGACTCCTGATGCCTGGCGGTTGATCTTACTAGAATTAGTATGGACCGGCAGGGGTCACTTGCCTTAGTTAGATAGGCACTGCGCATCACAATGAACTGGCTACCCTTTTGGTGTATCTAGCCAATGAATCCTCTATGGATTTAGTCAGTCATGGATAGAGAAGATGAAAGAATGGCCCCCAGTCCATGACGTAGCGGGGAGCTAAGAATCTCCCGTTTTATGAATACAAAAAAAAAAAAATTGAAAATAGGTAATTGGAATGTTAGAACCATGAATCAGAATGGGAAGTTACAGCAAGTGGAGAGTGAATTTGTGAAATATAGTTTGGATATCTTGGCCCTAAGTGAAACACGTTGTATGGGGATTGGTAAGGAAACTTTAGACCAAGGGAATATTTATATTTACTCAGGAAAATCAGATTGAGCTGGGAGAGAAGGGGTAGGAATGATGATGACATTAAGAGCAGAAAAAGCATTAACCGAGTGGAGAGCTGTAAATAGTAGATTGTTACTAGCAAACTTCAAATCAAAGCAGTGCAATATGAGTATTATAGTTTGCTATGCCCCAACAAATGATTCCCCTGAAGAAAGGAAAGATGAAAACTATGAAGACCTGCAGAGAATAATAGATGAGATCCCTGAGAGAGATATGAAAATTGTGATTGGCGACTTGATTGCTAATGTTGGAAGAAATAATCAAGGGATAGAGAATGTGATGGGTGTCGATGGTCTTGACGAAGTTGCAAATGAAAATGGAGCACATTTCATAAGTTTCTGTTCAGAAAATAATCTTGTCATTGGAAGTACTCTGTTCCAACATAAGAACATCCACAAGTATACATGGACTTCACCATGTGGCAATTACAAAAATCAGATGATCACATTGCCATTAATAAAGAGAGAAGGAGGACTCTGAGAAATGTAAGAAGCTATAGAGGTGCAGATATTGGTGGTGATCACCAGCTCCTCATTGCCACACTGAAATTAAAACTGAAAGCACCCAACAGAAAGATAGATAGAATATCTAGGTTTGATACAACTAAGCTTCTAGAGGAAGAGCACAGAGAAACATTTGGAATTGAATGTAGGAATCCATTTGCAGTCTTAGAGACTTTAAGAGACGAAGAACAGACAATTAATGAAGAATGGTGTGATATTAAGAACATATATCAGTCAGCTGGTAGTGAAGTTCTTGGGACAAACAGTTACAAGGAGAAAGCCATGGATATCGAATGATACTTGAGTAACTATAAAAAGGAGACAAAGACAGAAATTGATTGTTGAAAGTTTTTGAGGAAGTAATGATAATTACAAGGTAGAGCATGCTAAGTATTCCAGTATTGACAGCGAGGTCAAAAGAAAAGCCAGGAATGACTGGAGAGAGTATTTAGACAGTAAAGCAGATGAGGCCGACAAAGCTATGAATTCAGGAAGTGGCTATGGTGTGAGAATTTCTCATAGAATTATTAATGAAATAGCGACTGGGGCAAAGAAGAAGAAGCATATTCCCATCAAAAAGAAAGATGGCTCTGTTATAGAAACAGAAGATGAAGAAAGACAACGTTGGATGGAACACTTTAGTGAGGTTATGAAGAGGACATATGAAGGGAATAATTTGATTGATATACCTTAAGCTGACGAAGACCTTGATGTGCCTATGAATTAATTCAGTGTGTTTGAAGTCGAAGCTATCCTAAAAAAAACTAAAGAGATGGAAAGCCCCTGGATACGATGGAATAACTGCCGAGATGATACAGGCCGAAAATTAAGTGACTCCCAGACTACTTACAAGATTATTTTGTAGAATGTGGCATGAAGAAGCAGAACCTGATGAATGGGAGTTAGGAGTGTTGGTGAAAATAGCCAAAAAGGGAGACCTGGCTGATTGTAATAATTACAGAGGCTTAACACTTACGTCATTTGTTATGAAAATATATACTTATTCTTGAGAGACTGGAGAGAAAGCTTGATGAAAAGCTGAGAGATGAACAAGCAGTATTTAGAAAAGGTAGAAGTTGCACTGACCAAATTTTCATTTTGAGGCATGTTGTACAGCAATGCGTAGAATATAGAAATCCCCTTTTGGTGGTATTTGTGGAATATGAAAAAGCCTTTGATAGTGTGCACCGGCCAATTTTTGGAGAGTCCTGCGTTATTATGGAATTCCTCTTAAATATGTAAATTTGATTAAGTCTGTTTATGAGCATAGCAAGTGCAAAGTTAATGTTAATGGAGTCTTATCAAGTGAGTTTCCAGTGAACAGCGGAGTACTCCAAGGGAATGTGTTGTCACCTATGTTGTTTATCCTCCTCATGGACTTTGTAATGTGTAGAACAGTCAGAGATGGTGGGGAAGGATTGGACTGGATTTGTGATAGGAATTTAGCAGACCTAGAGTACGCTGATGATGCTGTCCTTCTTAGCAGAACACCACAGGATTTGCAATGCTTCCTTACCAGAATGCATGAAATATCCCACGAGCTGGGGCTGAAAATAAATATAAGAACGACAGAGATGATGAAAACTGAGTATGCAATGGAAGAGGAAATATTGGAAGGAGAAAGGATTAATGAGGTAGAATCATTTAAGTATTTAGGAACAATGATCAATACAGGGTCTTTAGAATTTAGTGTAAGATTGAAAAAAGCAAATCAGACAATGGCCAGGTTAAGTAAAATTTGGAAATCAAATCGCCTAAAATTTCATATAAAAATCAGACTATATATCAGTTTGGTGAGATCGGTGTTACTTTATGGACATGAGTCATGGTATGACAATGAAACAATCTCCAATAGATTTAGTAGATTTGAGAATAAAGCCCTCAGAAGGATGTTGGGAGTTGAATGGCAGGACAGGATTAGAAATGTAACTATAAGAGAGATTACTCTAGAGTACCATATGTGGATGAGATCATGGTGAGGGGTACATGGAGATGGTTTTGGCATGCTCTTCGCACTCCCCAAGAGAGATTAGTTCACCAAACGTTTAACTGGGCTCCACAAGGCACTAGAAGAATTGGAAGACCCAGGCTTACATGGCTTAGGACTATAAAGCGCGAAGTAGGAGATGATGTATGGAGAAGTATTGAATCAAAAGCTCAAGACAGAGACGACTGGCGAAATCTAACCGAGGACCTTTGCGTCAATAGGCGTAGAAAGAGAAGATGATGATTATTATTTTCATATTGCCTTAAACATCAGTTCGTTATAAATTTACGGGTAAGGCTTTCAAGATCCATATAACAAACAGCATATCTTACTTATTCTTTTGATTTTATGCTTTAATTTTGCTTTCTCGGCTACAACTAACATCTCCCTCTCACTGACTAATTCGGTTCTTCTCCTGCAGAGCTACGGGAGTGCAAAACGGATATATCCTTTCTTCTAATGATGTGAAATTTAGAAATGAGAACATCACTTATCAAAGTACAATAGATTATGAAATTGTCACAAAATTCCCTTCATTATATTCACCGTCGGATAGGTTAGAAATAGAAGCGCCGCTCAGTGTTACATACCAGCTCTGACCAAGCTGATATGTTTGCAATAGTTTAGCAACAGTGATAAATTTTTGCTTTGTTTCAGGTTCATTAATTTTAGCAATAGGTTTTTTTTTTTTTTTTTTTTTTTTTTTTTTTTTTTTTTTTTTTTTTTTTACCAAGTTGAAATAAATGTTTGGATGGTTATTTAATGGAAGCAAATCGCATCAAGAAGTTATAGAATTGCAGCTATGATAAAATTTAAACATACGCACACATACATAAACACGCGCCCGCGCACACACACACAAACACACATACACACACACACACACACACACACATATATATATATATATATATATATATATATATATATATATATATATATATATATATATATATATATATATCAGTGAAGTAGGAAAGCGAAAATTATATGAGAACTAAATCATCTGTTGTGTGGTTTTGGTAAATCGTTTGGCCTGGATTGTATTAGTTACTTAAAGGACGCTTCCGTTTGATTCAGTAAATAGATGATAATCAATCACTGTTTGACATTCTCTATTATGTTCACCATTCTTAATTAAGACCTAAGGACTATTGATATC
>NC_090762.1:7709744-7732244 GCF_036898095.1 Palaemon carinicauda | reverse complement strand
ATATATATATATATATATATATATATATATATGCTGTTATTGAAGTTTGTTGATCCATATCCTAAAAAACCTTATATTATCCTTTCTTAATATTTATTGTATTGTATTTTGCAGATTTCGTCTTGTTTCACTTTTAATTCCTCCTATAACTAATAATCAGCTTTTCACAATCCGCATAAGTGATAGTGCATATTCTCTCTCTCTCTCTCTCTCTCTCTCTCTCTCTCTCTCTCTCTCTCTCTCTCTCTCTCTCTCTCTCACACACACACACACACAATCAATCATACGCAAGTAATATAAGATGTTTCTCACGTCGTGCTTGAAATCTGTATCACGCTTTAGAAAATCTCTCTCTCTCTCTCTCTCTCTCTCTCTCTCTCTCTCTCTCTCTCTCTCTCTCATATACAAACGCATTTTATTATAAGCGCTTAATTCTCACACAGGCATTCACCAACACATCATAGTAGTAACACGTACTTCAATCTCTCACTAACTCATGCTTTGCAAAGTTTGTAACCGAGATGTGGATTTACGTAAAGAACTTGTGAGCGATAGGACCTGCCTGGAATCTGATGTATTTACATCACTTAAATTTGCATCTCTCTCTCTCTCTCTCTCTCTCTCTCTCTCTCTCTCTCTCTCTCTCTCTCTCTCTCTCTCTCTCTCTGTACTGGTTTACGAGAGAAAGAGAGAGGTGTCTAGTTTATCTTTCGTTAAAGGGTTGGTAGAATTTTTCCTTCTATATTTTGGTTCAAAATTACTACAATTTCTTGTAGTACTGTATTATGTAAAGGTGTTATTGATGAGTTTTTCTCTTTATTTTTTGTCAGTCCTAATATTTTACAACAATTCTTTATATGGTGCATATGTAATCAAGACATTTTCAACCATATTTTCTCTTTACAAATTCCTTCTTCTTTGGAATTCTCTTATGTTAAACCAACTATATTGCAAATTCCAATTAGAGTAAGAACAAAACCTTAGGTACATGGTGTCGCTTTCTGTCTATGTGTACTGGTATTCTGAATGTTGTGTAGCACTCAAATAAATTAGTTTTCTATATTGTATTTATGTGCAGACGGATTTTTGATATATTGATAATATTTCAGCTATGACGACGTAAAGCGGTTTTTAATAGGTTTTTAATGATTTTGTTTAACCTTGGATGTATGTTTTCATCACACTTGTTCAGTAGTAACTAACTTGTACTACAGAATGACCCTCCTTGCCTCTGTCTAGATTGAAATGCTCGTGAGAATTTTCATCTTTAGCTCAGTTTTCAAATTGAAGCTAATTTGATTTGCCCTCAATTAATAAAGGTAATTAGGAAAGGTGTTTTTTAACAAAACTCTGAGAATAGCTGGAAAAAAGTGACGATTTGCTTTGCACTTATTTTTTAATTTAGAACATATTTCTTCACATCCCTTACTTTTCTATTTCAGTAGATAACATTATTATAATATATTCTAACATTCCCTGCGGAAGGTAACGCTATAATTTCATTTAAATTAACTTTATTAATGCTTTTCGTTCTGATTCAGATTGGTTTAAGTGATAAATATTAATGAGACCCTTAATTAATTTTAATGCTAATAGCCTTTCCCACAGTATGTAATCATACCTAGAATTTATATTTCAATAATTAATTGGGTTATTCTTATAGAATGATTTATTATGCTTTTTGTAAATGGTATCCAGTACCTGGGTTCATTCATTTGTCATTTTCTGTACTCTTGTTTTTTTCCTGTATTGTAAAGTTGACATTATTGACAAATGCTCTTAAAAATATTTTATTCACACTTCTTTTATTATATCATGTTCGTCTTTGATTTGGTCAGATTTTTTTTCACTGTTTTGACCATATGCGAGCGGAAGCATGCAGAAATATATATATATATATATATATATATATATATATATATATATATATATATACATATATATATATATACATATATATATATATATACATATATATATATATATATATATATATATATATATATATATATATATATATATGTATATATATATATATATATATATATTTATATATGTATGTATGTGTATATATATATATATATATATATATATATATATATATATATATATATATATATATATATATATATATGGATTTATACGAACGTTTTACAAACGATGGGCCTCATGACTGGTAACATGTGATTAGAATTTGGGAGGTCCGGATCTGGATGAGTAACCTTTGGCATACAGGGTTTTGAATTCTCACCTCTGGCGGAAGTTTGCAATTCATGAACGCATTATGGTCTGTTTTTATTGTCGTGAACAGGTAATCCTTATGATAGCTTTTCTCATTTTAAGGACGTTTATTTTGTTTCTCTTAACGTAAATAAATCTAAAGGTCATTTCCTCTTATCTTCTGTATCACCGCTTTCTCTGTGGCACGAAGTGTCCGACCAGATTTCTCATATGCAAATAATATTTCTGTCACTGCTCTGTTGAGCTATACGAGTAGCACCATGCATTTTACCATTTCCTCGATTTACCTAGTGAGGATTAGTAATTTACCGCTTGGTTTGGTGAATATTATCTATTGGCTTCCAAATTATTTAAATTTTTCAATTCTTACGTTATCCTAATTGATTTAGCCTTCTGCTTCCGAAGGTACTTGTCTGTTACTAATGTTAGTTTTTTTTTTTTTTTTTTTTTTTTTAGACCAGTTTAGAGCATCAAATTGCCTAACCGATTGATGTAATGAAATGTGTTTCATTTAATAATCAGGTTATATGTTTCCCCTCGTAATAATTCTACCACATTTGAGCATTTTATTGTGTAGAAACACACTCTCTAAATCAGTGATGATTTAGTTGAATATATTAATTGTGTACTTAACACGACTGGAAAACTTTTATTCGCAAATTTGGAATGTGAAACCTTTTGCACTAATAACAAAAAAGTATTAGATGAAAACATGTGGCTGTTCTTGTCCATTTTCAATAAATAGGTGAAAACCAAAATAAATTTCTTTTCTTTTCTTCACACAAATAGAAATCCATAGAAAGTTGAACAGTAACATTTCGCGTTTTGAACAACAAAAGCAAAGGTAAAACCATTAACAAAACCAGCGTTACCAAAAGCTTTAACAAATAGAAAAATAAAATCAGTTTGACCCCTCTAGAACGTTCGGACATTGTCTATTTGTTTTTCATTTTTACAGAAAGTTCAGTAGGCAGACAGAAGCCTTCAGAGTAAAATTGGGACAAACAAGTAAAAAAAAATAAAGAATATACACAACGAAAAAGGAATGTCCATATGTATCAGGGAAAGTCATGGTGATTATTTTATTGTTGTTGTTTTCATGTTTCAAGTGTTCTTTTACTGAAACTTGAGAAGCCGAAGTGGAACCTCCGATAAGAAGAAAAATTTATACATATCTGATGTCTAATTTTAACAGCTAGAATTGGGATTTTTTCTAGTTAAATTGGTGTTAGGTGAACCAACTTGAAAGAAGTGGTTGTGACACCATTATATAGTATGAAATTTATAGTCTAGTAGGTGAGATCAAGTGTCAGGTATTTTCGAAGTTTTGATTAGTGAATTATTAACTATGGTAAATCTTTGGCAGTGTTAATTCTTATTATGGGAACAATTTAGAGTTCTGGAGGACCAAGATTTAATTCAAGTTACATCTTTGTGGGTCAGCAGGACACAATTGTCTTACACTCAGATTTTTGCAGGTTTTTTCTTCTTGGGTTATTTTATTAATGTTGGTTAACAGCGTGAATAACTGATTTTTTATTATATTAAACTATCTACAGTATATCCCTTGCAGTTGATTATTAAGCTAGTCAAGCGATACATAATTCAAAATTCTAAAACGCCAAAGACTAGTTTTACTTTGACAATCATGTATTGATATATATAGACTTTTATACATAATCGAAAGATGGACTTTATTTTTTCATTAATGGAAGAAAAATGCTGTCATTTTTGCGTGTGATTATAAAAAGCCTGTCCAACTGTTTTCATTTATTTTATTCACTTTACCATATTCCACATTTAAGTTGCTTTCTTCCATAAAGTCGAGTAATTTCATATATTCATCATAAAAGGTTTTCAATTCTTGTTTCTTTTTTATCGTTTATTCATAATTACTACTACAACTAGCAGCGCCACAAAGAATGGCCAGATTTAAGTAATATTGTAATTTTATCGTACATATAATATATCAAATACTTAAGGTTCAACACTGGTTCAAGTTTAGTTCCCTCTGGATGTTTTTAGATTTTGGTAAGAAATTAAAAGTAGAAAAAATTATCCTTCAGCTTAGCCCCATGCAATAATTGGAAACCATACCCAGTAAAAAGAATTACAATGAATTATTTTGTTATAGAAAAATGTGCACTGTATCCATGCCGATAACAAATTACTGCGCAATAAGAGCTAGTTTTGTATAATGCCAAAAATTATGCGCACAGTATCCTATTTTTATCTGTCTGGTATTGATCTACGGAAAAGTACGGACGTTTAGTAACATTTATTCCTTTTTTTTTTTTTTTTTTTTTTTATTAATTGCTGAGAAAAAAATTTAATTTTCAACTTTAAGATTATATTATTATTATTAGTACGTTATCATAGAAATATAGTTTTACATAAACTAAACATAATTATTTAAGGAGAAACTAATTTTTTTTTCTTTACATTTTAATATTTACTATAAAAAATAAAATCGATCCTTAATTTGTTAAAAACAAAAATTTTATATCTTAAATACTGTTACTGTTCTTGAAATATTTAACATTTCCTTGTTTCCTTTCCTCACTGGGCTATTTTCCCTGTTGGAGCCTCTGAGCTTATAGCATCCTGCTTTTCCAACTAGGGTTGTAGCTTAGCAAGTAATAATAATAATAATAATAATAATAATAATAATAATAATACAGTAATACTGTATTCTTGGGGAATAATTTTTCACCAAGTAGAATTTTCGTTTTGTTTTAGCCTTATCTTATTTATCAATGTGACCTTTTATTCTAGAAATTTTAGTTTTTGATCATACTTTGTGTGATAGAATAATTTAACTTTAAAAGACCAAACAGACGATCAAAATGAAATATTTTTCATGTAAAAACATTGTCATGATGTTACACACCGATAAATATACATTGATACACATGGTGTTTTATCATTGTTACTATTACTGTTATTATTTCTGCCAAAGATTAAGTTGGAGATTAAGGATTAAAGTCAAATGCTAATGCACTCGAAATATCATTATCGTTCCTTATATATATCACCAACGTAATACAGACTTAAATCACTTTAGCTGCATTTCCGAGTAAATTGATTCTAGGAAATCTTAAACCTGCTTCCTAAACCCGTTTGCTCGCTCAAAGATGTTGTTAACAAATATTCGAAAAATATTTTCCCTCTTACATTTTCTCTTCTTGCATTTCTTTCCCTTTTCTGCTCCCAGATATTCTTTCTTTTATTCTAAAATACATCACTCTCCCTTATGCATGTGTTTGTTTGCCTTATATTCCCTAAGTGCTATCCCTCTCTCCCGATATTTCTGCTGTTATATTATTGGTCTGAATTCTGTTGGTATACTGTTTATTCTGGCACATTGGCTTGCAGAATAATTGAATACTAAAATGAATATATAAATTAATCTTGTCGAAACAACTAGTAAAATATATGTACCACGTAGAATATATATAGAATATATATATATATATATATATATATATGTATGTATGTATGTATGTAAATACATATACAATATATATATATATATATATATATATATATATATATATATATATATATATATGTGTGTGTGTGTGTAGTTCGTTTTCTTGAAATTTATCACGTTGCATATTGAAGATAAATGAACAATTCATAGCGAAATATATATATAATAGTTAAAATATTGCTCGATGTCATATAATGCAGAAACAAAAATAAATAAACTAAGTAAAGGAAGAGGACAAAATCCATGAAAGCGGAGTATCTCAGAGATTTGCCCGAGGAACCAATGTTGTATGTTAAACTTATGCCCAACTTTAGTGCAGCATGCTAATATTCTTGCGCCAATGCCTCAGAGATTTTAATGCTCATTAAGTCGAGATTTTACGCAAGAGCTCTCTCTCCTTCGTGTAACCACCGCAGGAACCCGGGTTTGGCAAGTGCTCCGGGATTGATGTAATAGGGGACACTGTTGTTGAGTACACCATAAGCTTTATGGAGTTCATAAATTCTGTATAAAATATTTCATGTGAAAATAAGTTATTTTTTTTTCTTTTTTATATAATATTAATTTTCCCATTTATCACAATATTTATGATGATGTTTCATAATGCAATGCATAAAAAAGAATTTTTTTTAGAAATAAGAAACTAAATTTTGTGATTATAAGCTATATCGATATTTTCATTGATCTTTATATTAATCACAACATTTTATAATAAAACAAAAGGAAGCCGGAATCTGAATAAGAAATACAATATAATCTTAGGTTCATTTACCAATTTGTAGGTAGTAGGTTGGCCAGGGCACCAGCCACCCGTTGAGATACTACCGCTAGAGAGGTATGGGCTCCTTTGACTGGCCAGACAGTACTACATTTGATCCTTCTCTCTTGTTACAGTTAATTTTGCCTTTGCATATACATACACCGAATAGACTGGCCTATTCTTTACAGATTTTCCTTTGTCTTCATACACCTGACAACACTGAGATTACCAAATGATTCTTCTTCACCCAAGGAAATAACTACTGCATATCCTCTTGTTTTGTTGAAGTTTTTTATGGTTTATGTGATGAATATATATTTCAATGTTGTAACAGTTCTTGAAATATTTTATTTTTTCCTTGTTTCCTTTCCTCATTGGGCTATTTTCCCTGCGGGAGCCCCTGGGCTTGTAGCATCATGCTTTTCAGCTTGGGTTGTGGCTTAGCAATTAGTAATAGTAATAATGATAATAATAGAAGTTCCTTTTGAGGAGCTACAAATAAACAATCGTTAACTTTTTCCTTTTCCCTACTATCAAGTCCCAGGAATATCCCCACGCTTCTGTTTTCCCTACTGCCTTAAAGATTTGGAACTTGCTTTCTCTCACCTTTTTTGTTGATGGATAGTGCATCATATATGCTCGAAGTATGATGAATAAAAATGACTGGCTGAGTGTAGTAGGATTATAGCTACTACAGCTCACAACATACTTTAGAGGTCAAGGGCCTGGACCTAGCAATAATGAAGTTCGAGAACCAAACAGATGTAGTCCTACCGCCTGCATAATAAATGTAAAGCCCTCTGAAGATCGGCTAATGGCCACTTAGAGAGAGAGAGAGAGAGAGAGAGAGAGAGAGAGAGAGAGAGAGAGAGAGAGAGAGAGAGAATGAATCTACTTAACATGAGTTAATTGATCAAAATATAATGTCAAACGTGTTACATATTTTTGTAACACGTTTGACATATTTTGATCAATTAGCTCATGTTAAATAGATTCATTCTCTCTCTCTCTCTCTCTCTCTCTCTCTCTCTCTCTCTCTCTCTGTCTCTCTCTCTCTCTCTCTCTCTCTCTCTCTCTCTCTCTCTCTCTCTCTCTCTCTCTCTGTACGAGATCGTACTCAACAAGGGCAAAGTATTTCAGTTAGAAACAAGCGTAGGCTTTGAAGTTATAGGTTGTATCGTTTACCGGAATCGCTGGGATCAGAATGAAAGAGTTGGGTTTCTGTTGGTTTCATTTTTCACGATTACAAACAACTGGCCGTTCCAAGACAAAGAGTGATCCTTCTTTCTCAATTTTTATTCAATTTGTTTTAATGATTTACCCTCTAGGATATAAGATTTTATATGACATATCTGTTTTGACGTTGTTACTTTTTTAGAATGATTCATTGTTAATTTGTTCTCTTCATTTATTTATTTCCTTATTTCCTTTCCTCACTGGGCTATTTTTCCCTATTGGAGACCTTGGGCTTATAGCATCTTGCTTTTCCAACTAGGGTTGTAGCTTGGATAGTAATAATAATAATAATAAAGAACGCATAAACACTTGTAATAATAAATTATTAACTGAATTTACACAGTAGCTTAAACGATGTAAGATCTATTTGAATTTTGATTACTGAACATTGACGAATGTACCCCTGGATTCCTTTGTCCCAAATATCGCAAGTGTTGAAGAATGACGGAATTACGAATTCCATTAGCAAATGGTGTCGCCCACCGAATTGTAATCAACGCATACTCCCGCTTACTGCTAGATATCAAGATTCCCCACGCTACCTATCAGTAATGTCATTACGATATTCTATGCTAATATGTTTGCCACATAGTTTACCAATCTCTGGTTATAATCATTTTCTTCTCTTGCTTTTACGTTATTTTTTGTGCTTAGTTTCCTATAGTCCATTTCTTTTAGCGAGGCATATTTGCACCGACTCGCAACGGTGCCCTTTTAGCTCGGAAAAGTTTCCTGATCGCTGATTGGTTAGAATTATCTTGTCCAACCAATCAGTGATCAGGAAACTTTTCCGAGGTAAAAGGGCACCGCTGCGAGTCGGTGCAAATATGCCTCGCTAAAAGAAATGGACTATAGTATCTCATCTTGGATTTCTTGCCATTAATATATTTTTATTTGATATTTGCCATTGTTATTCTTATCTGTAAAATTATATTATGTTTTGTGCGGTTGTAACTTGTTATGAATATCCGTAGGTTGTTTTAGTTGTATGTATATATATATATATATATATATATATATATATATATATATATATATATATATATATATATATATATATATATATATATATATATATACACACACACGCACACACACGTGTGCTTGTGAGTGTCTGCCTATGTTTGCAATGTAACCCTTTTGAAATCCTTGTTGCTTTATCCAAAATCTCCCGTCTTTTCATTTCTAACATCCCTCAAAATTGTTCATTCTCATTTCCTTACCGATAAACATGTACATTGTTTTCTGCTGTTTCTTGGATATCAGAAAGATTTTGGTAATCCCTCTTGAAAATCATGTGTTTAAGAAAGGTGTATATATATATATATATATATATATATATATATATATATATATATATATATATATATATATATGTGTGTGTGTGTGTGTGTATATATATACATACATATATATATATATATATATATATATGTGTGTGTGTGTGTGTGTATATATACATATATATATGTATATATATATATATATATATATATATATATATATATATATATATATATATATAAATAATCGAGGCTTTTGGGAGGTGTCTGCTCACCCGTGCCCTTTCCTATCAGGGCTTTGAACGCAACCCCCCCCCCCTTTATCAAAAGATAGCTTAGAGAAACAAAACCACAACTGGATTTGAAAGAATATGCCTAATTTTCTGTAGAAAATTGATATATCGTGAGTGAGGCGAAGGTTCTGATTTCTTTTTGGACCACAGGCATCTATTTGTATATATAAATATAGACATGGCTACGAGCTCTCGCACATTTTTCTATATGTATATAATGTTTATATGTGTGTTAGTGAAATATCGACAGAGAGCCAGCGTGGAATTGAATACACACATGTGGGTTGGTTCCTTCTAAAGATTCATGAAAGCTGAGACTGTAGACGGCTATCCCGAACTTACTACCGTATCACATTTCCTACGGATGGCATTATTGCTGTATTTCTTCATGGGTCCCTTTGTATACACCGCTTTGGTTAAATTTCCCCCAAAACCATTTCGCTGAATAATTAGTCTTAATTTTTTTTTTAATGAAACTAGTTTCATTTGCTCATTTTTCCAATGTTTATCAGATATTTTTCTTATAAGAGCAGCTCTTCAGTAGTATTAATTCAATGTCTGTAGAGATCCAAGGACTGGGGAAAAAAAGTAAAATGATGGGAGGAGAAAATGTTTGGTAAGCCCTAAGAAACCGATAGACCAGCCTCGTGAAAGGGGGAAGGTTATAACTCATAGCTGTGCAATATTTCCTATTCTTTTACGACATCTGGATCTTTTTTATTGCCTCTTGGCTCTGTGAGTCTTTCCTTTTCGTTACTTTTCAGTGTCTTGATGTCCATTTCATGTACAGTATATAAAAAGGAATCATTACTATACGGTGTGTTAGTCCCTTAGATTTTGTAGTCATATAATCCCTTTTACTCTTTTACTTCGTATTCCAGTATCTCCAGGTATTGAGAACTATGATGCCCAGATTCTTATACCTCTGTGAATAATGTTTCTCAAGATTATTGTATTTCATAGCTTATATTTTTATAAACTTTTAGGTACTTCAAAACAAGCTACAAAAATGAGAAAATGATCGGTTTTATACCGGTCCAAAAAAAAAAAACCGATGGATTTACGGGTCGTTGGTTACTGACTCTCGGTGACTTACATCAGAGAAAAAAAATATAAAAAGATATAACGGCTTACTAAAAGGCTTTGAGTACACACACATACATCAAGTACACATACATGTGTAGCATATGTGCGTGTTTGTGTGGTGATGGTCATGCCCAGTGATTTTTTTTCTCTCTCTCTCTCTCTCTCTCTCTCTCTCTCTCTCTCTCTCTCTCTCTCTCTCTCTCTCTCTCTCTCTCTCTCTCTCCAATAGGGGATAATTAAATGTAAATCTAATGTACGAAAGATTATTCTGTGTACATATCAGCATCCGATATTTAGATTTATATATCGATCTGTTATTATATTTGTCAGTGTTATTATTCTGTAACTACGAACTCACAGCATTTTGAATTACAGCACAGCCCTTTCGAAATCCAATTTTCAGGTCATTGAATTGAGGGCGAGAGGACCAAACTTCTGAAATATATTTTTTACCTGTAAAAAACATCTTAATCGTTATGTAAAGAACAAGATGCAAACAAAGAAAGAAATCTTATGAGCGCTAATTATTAAAGTCACCTCATTTTCTAAAGGAAAAATAGTGATTAGTGTTCGAAATTTTAACGCCTTTATTGCGAGGCTAAAGGGAGACAATATGTTTGGTTAGAAAAATTAAAAATCTAAGGGGGATACATTATTTGAATGACCTTGAATTGGCAAATGTACAATACTTATTTCTTTTTCTGACTCTTTTTTTCTATTTATTTTCCTTTAACCTATTCGAATTAGTTTTTAAGTAGTGTATACAGAGTAAGGAGAGCTAAATGGGTGAGTTATGTGCTAAATCTTTTATCGTGGAGAAAGGGTAAGAGAGGGGCCTAGAAAGGACTGAATAGACATGAAGAAAGTTCTTTGAAAGATAGAATTTTAACATCCAGAAACCGCGAGAAAGCAAGCAGGATGCAAAGAAAGATAAAAGTTTTGGAGTAACTGTGACTATTTCTCAATAGTAATATACAGTATGTATGTATGTATGTATATACATATATATATATATATATATATATATATATATATATATATATATAAATATTTATATATATGCATACATATAAATATATATATATATATATATATATATATATATATATATATATATATATATATATGTGTGTGTGTGTGTGTGTATGTGTGTGTGTTTGTGTGTGTGTGAATTAAATTAAAAGGTACATGGCCTGCTCTTTTTTAGCGGAAATAGAATAACGATTTACATTTGCTTATTATCATGCATTTATTTGTTCTAATCCAAGAACATCGCAAATTACAGAAATAATAGATGTTACACGTGGTACCGCTAAGTGGGTGATATACCAAAAGCATCCAGGTTTGATATTTATTTATGTCTTGAAATAACGTCTATTTGGGGCTTGGTTTAATTTCTTTCGCGCAGGTGAAGGCTCAAATGGCGTAAACGTATGAGCCTTCATTATTAACACGTATCATTTCCGGTAGGGAATTTTTACATCTGTCTGTATCCATTCGTTAATTTAGGTTACGTATTGCATCACTTCTTTAAATCGTATTTAATTCCTATGGTGTTAAATTATATACGTTACTTTATATTTACATCTTTACAATTCAAAGTTTAGTTTAATTGATATTATTTACAATTTTAGAAATCATACAGCTTATAACTGTTATGGAATCTATTCCCATTCATTATTTATATGATTTTCTTACAATACTTGAATCGTGTGAGTTGATGGCGAATTTTATTGCTGCTTGCTTAGGATATGAGAATAACAATAATTCAAACCCATATTTAGAAGACAAAGATTTGAAAGAACTATGAAAACAAGCAATTTCTGTGGGAGACATTAAATGATTAACGTGTATTTTGATAGCAGAAGTTTGTTATTTAATAAATGAAAGTCAAATTAAAATGTTTCTTATCTTATGAGTGATTTTTTCATTAAAATAAGTGAAAACCGGAAGCACTTCGTACTAAGAGGCAATATGTTTCACGTATAAATTTTGCATTATAACTAAAATAAAAACGATATCTTAGAGAAAGAGGAAATGTCAAATTAAAGCAAGTTATGAACGGAAGTGGTCCCTTCCACATGCAAACCTATATATATATATATATATATATATATATATATATATATATATATATATATATATATATATATATATTTAAATATGCTGTACGAACCAGATGAGGTGTGAACGAGAGCTTATGTAATTTTTTTATGTTTTTACGAGGTATTGCATTATGTTTGTGAGACTAGTGTTATATTTCCACATGTTTGGAATGTTCTCGAAAATCCCAGAGCTACTTTTATCTTTTTTTTTTTATTGATTCGAGGACGAAGGTGGGCGAGTTAGCTGAGAGAGAGTTGCCTTGCTTTACAATCGTTGGTATTCGTCTGATACTTGACTTGTTGGCATCCTTACGCCGTTAGGCCTTGCCCCCAAGCTACGAGAATGATCTATTAGAATAATTTAGAAGTTTTTAAGTCCGTATATATGTGCCCCTAGGAAATCGTAAGCAGCCGAAGAGATCCAGCCTATCCCTTTGTAAGAACCAAAGTTCGCCTCTCGCAAGTGAGTCGAGTGAGTGCCCTCTCCAAAGTGAATAAGTTTTAGCCAACATATATCGTGGGTACTTTGTTCAAACGTGGGTTAAGCAATTTAATAATATTTCAAGTGTAATGTATCAATAAAAATATGTGTGTAATGTAAATTGAATTAGATAGGTGACGTCATATCGAAGTATTTGCATTGTTGACAATGAAGATGAAGACAAAATTGGGAAGAGGAAAATAAGAAATATAATGGAGCAAGTAGTGAAAAACCGGATGAGGAGAGATGAAGAAGAATATGTGGAAATATAAGAGATCGGGAAAATCGGAAGAGGAGGAGGAGGAAAAAGAAAATAAAGAAAAAAAAGAGACAAAGGGATGAAAGCTAAGAAGAAATATGAAGAGGAAATTGATGAAAAGAAAGAGGAGGAAATATAAGTGAGGTAGGAAAGTGACCGACAAACCAGAAGATGGGTCAGTAGAAAGAGTAAGAAAGAGAACGAAGACACTAAAAGGCTAGAGGACGAGCTCAAAGCTGCAAACTGTAACACTGGAGTTTCTGGGCATTAATCGATCCACTGTTCAAATATACATATCGCCGCGCTTAATGCACCGTCCTATGGTAAGCAATTTTAGGCTACCGACGGTGGTTAATGAATTCTGGCAAAAGCGCTATTTCTTGTACGTATCACAGTATGGGACGTATGTTGTCTGGATTTCATTATTTACTTATTCGTTTTGGTGTTTGACTTGTGTTATTGCTATTTGTCTGAAGAAATGACGATCAGCTATTTGTGTAATTTTTTTTTTTATTCCTTTGTTATTGTTATTGCAACATTAATGGCAAGATTAATTTCAGGGGTATTTTTATAGAGGGAAAAATTATGAATACTGATGAAACAAACATACTTATTGTTGTTTATTGAGTTTTATTTCAATTTGATATTTTTATGGGTGATTTTTATGAAAGAAGAAAAAAAGATGAAAATCTAGAGATTTTTATGAGAGAAGAAAAAATATGAATATCAAATATGGTAAAAAGAAAGATAAGGTAATGCAGAAACATATTAATACCAAAGAATTGGTAATCGAGAGAAAAAAAAAAGATACCTGTTATCAAAGGTGGGGATATCAGTAGAAATTAAATAAGAACCGGAATATGTAATAGTAAATAATTCAAAAAGAAAGATATAGTGACAGTGAACCAAAAAGTGAGTAATCGGAACAACAGCAAAGCATGTGGGGTTTAAGAAGAATTAGTGAAATGATGTCTTCTGTAGAATTCATAATCGAAAGTAATTTACGCACAAATGAAGAAAGAAATATTTGTAAGAGATAATGAAAAACTGTCAATAATTAATAATAGAGAATAATGTAAAGAGGAATCATTAGTAATCAGAGAGAGAGAGAGAGAGAGAGAGAGAGAGAGAGAGAGAGAGAGAGAGAGAAAGAGTGAGTCTGTGCAAGCAGAAGCGAAGCATGAACTCATATTGGGTAAGTTATAGACATAAAGGGCGATAATGGGCATCTCCCATGATCTAGCTAAATAAACTCTTCGCGTGATGTTCGCCCAGCAAAGTTTCCCGTTCTAATAAGAAGAAAGGTTCTGTACATCAATTTCTTATTCTATATTAAAGCGGAAAGCTTTCAAGTGGTATTTGGAAACCGAAAGGGCGGAAAGGAATTAAGAGGAAGAATTCCGTCGTGTTTTCCTTCTTAGGATTTTTTTTTCTTTTGGAAATACAAGGAAAAAACTGATTCGTGTATTTGTTTTACATCAATTTCTTATTCTATATTAAAGCGGGAAGCTTTCAAGTGGTATCTGGAAACCGAAAGGGCGGAAAGGAATTAAGAGGAAGAATTCCGTCGTGTTTTCCTTCTTAGGAATTTTTTTTTTTTTTTTTTTTTTGGAAATACAAGGAAAAAACTGATTCGTGTATTTGTTTTACATCAATTTCTTATTCTATATTAAAGCGGAAAGCTTTCAAGTGGTATCTGGAAACCGAAAGGGCGGAAAGGAATTAAGAGGAAGAATTCCGTCGTGTTTTCCTTCTTAGGAATTTTTTTTTTTTTTTTTTTTTTTTGGAAATACAAGGAAAAAACTGATTCGTGTATTTGTTTTACATCAATTTCTTATTCTATATTAAAGCGGGAAGCTTTCGAGTGGTATCTGGAAACCGAAAGGGCGGAAAGGAATTAAGAGGAAGAATTCCGTCGTGTTTTCCTTCTTAGGATTCATTTATTTATTTATTTTTTTTTTTGGAAATACAAGGAAAAAACTGATTCGTGTATTTTTTTACATCAATTTCTTATTCTATATTAAAGAGGAAAGCTTTCAAGTGGTATCTGGAAACCAAAAGGGCGGAAAGAAATTAAGAGGAAGAATTCCGTCGTGTTTTACTTCTTAGGATTTTTTTTTTTTGGTGGGGGGGGGGAAATACAAGGAAAAAACTGATTCGTGTATTTGTTTTACATCAATTTCTTATTCTATATTAAAGCGGAAAGCTTTCAAGTGGTATCTGGAAACCGAAAGGGCGGAAAGGAATTAAGAGGAAGAATTCCGTCGTGTTTTCCTTCTTAGGAATTTTTTTTTTTTTTTTTTTTTTTGGAAATACAAGGAAAAAACTGATTCGTGTATTTGTTTTACATCAATTTCTTATTCTATATTAAAGCGGGAAGCTTTCAAGTGGTATCTGGAAACCGAAAGGGCGGAAAGGAATCAAGAGGAAGAATTCCGTCGTGTTTTCCTTCTTAGGATTTATTTATTTTCTTTTTTTTTTTAGATTACAGGGAAAAAACTGATTCGGGTATGTTTTTACATCAATTTCTTATTCCATATTAAAGCGGGAAGCTTTCAAGTGGTATCTCGAAACCGAAAAGGCGGAAAGGAATTAAGAGGAAGAATTCCGTCGTGTTTTCCTTCTTAGGAAATTTTTATTTTATTTTATTTTATTTTTTTTTTTTTTGAGAATACAAGGAAAAAAACTGATTCGTGTATTTTTTCCTTCCTTGGAGAAAGGTAGAAAAGTAATATGGAAATAATATACCCCCATATTTTCTTCAATAGGGTAAGGAACAGACAAGAAAAGATGAAAATTGTCGAATTTTCTTTTCAGGATGAAAACGAAAGGAAATCAAAGGATATACAATCATCTATATCTCTTTGAATAAATTATACGAGGAGATAAGAGGAAAGTTATTTTTTATGCCTTTCGGCAAATAAATGCTGAAGAGAAAGGTATTTGAAGTATACTGGCATATTTTATTCTATAGGGAAAAAATGGGACTAAAAGGAAAGAAAGGAGGAAACTTGCCCTAGTTTTCTTTCCAAAACAACAGAGAGGGAGAAAGAGGGAAAAAACAGTGCCTCCCCTTTCCAGAAAATAAGAGACGGTAGAGAAAAGAGAGAAGAAACCTCTCTGAAACTTCAGTAAAAGAAAGGGAAAATTCTATAAAAGAATAGAAGAGAGATATCTATATATTCCTTCCCGGAAAAAAACCTTTTATTTTCTTACCCCCAAAAAAATTTATTCTTAGGAATAAAGTGAATTAAAGAGAAAGAAAATTAAACCACAATGCCTTTCCTGAGCAATAAAATTGAAGTGAAAAATTAATAAACTTTCTAAGAAGTAATATAATAATCGAAAAGGACGAAATTCCCATATTCTATCCATAATAAAAGATAAAGAAAAGAAAAGAAAATTACGTATTTTCCCATTCCCGATCCCTTTGGTATTTCAGCGCTTTTATTAATTGATATGCCGGAAGATATACATAAAAGGTATATGCAATCCCTTTGCAACATTCCGCTGCATATTTACCTAAGGTATATTGAATCGCCTTGATTTATTTACTCGCGCGGCTGAGACAGACGACCGCACATAAGCACTAGTTCCCTTTGTTTTTCCCGTCTTTTATGTGCTTCCGTGGGGGTAATTTCTCCCTGCGGCGGTGTTACCATTCTTCAATATTCCTCCGTGTTCCTCTGAATTCCTCGGTATTCTTTGCTCTTTCATACATTTGACTTTCAGTTTCGGTTTTATTTTCTATATTGATGGATGTCGTTCACATATTTCACGCCGAAAGTATGACGCAATTTACCTTTTATTCCAAGTTATGTGACATCTGTCGTGTCCCGGATGCGTCGTGGTTTGCGTGCATTCTTAATATTTGGTCGTGGAAAAAGGCTACTCGTTTTCCAATAAGAACGGATATTTGTCCTAGATTATTTTAACCTTGACACGATTCGTCAATATTGTTTTGTGTGTTACCATAGTTTAGAATCGGTATGTTTGATGTTAACGAAGCCTATTGCTGGATGTGATTACTAGAGATTATCACGGAAAGTGGAAGTGTGAATTATGTTCTATTTTATATATATATTTTTTTCAATCTGTTTGCCAGTAACTAAACAGCAATAGGACGGACAATTTATCACTTTTTATAAGGCCAGACTTAAAAAAGGAAAGGGGGTTGCAGGTCTAACCATGAAAGAAACGATAGACCTGCCTGTTAAAGGTAAAAATT
The DNA here is from genome assembly GCF_036898095.1 of Palaemon carinicauda. NCBI lineage: Eukaryota > Metazoa > Arthropoda > Malacostraca > Decapoda > Palaemonidae > Palaemon > Palaemon carinicauda. Next base: position 7,714,779 of record NC_090762.1, on the reverse strand, counting down.
TATATGGTATTGATTAAGGATATGAAGAAGAAATGGGGGAAATGTCGGATTCTCATTTACTCATGAAACAAAATATTTCAAGGAAATAACATTTTGCCTCACGTTCTAAGCAGTAAATGTTGTGATACGTACCGAGAATGTTTCAAATCTCTTAGAGATATTTATTCACACGAATGGCCCTTGCTTTTTCATGGGATTAAACGGAGATTATAGTAACCTTAACACTGTTTATAACTAACATTATTGTGCAGTAGATAATTTCCCATATTTGGAGTTGTACTTAAATCTCGCAACACCAAATAACATATTTAATCAGTAAAATAACTCTCTTCATCACTCCATGATAACTTAGTAAAATTTCATCTCCAAAAAGAGATCATCCAAAGTCGTTCGAAGCACTTTTGGTGGACATAAAGCGGGAACATATTGCGTTTCATCACCACCATTATGAAGTGTTTGGATTTACCGGCACATGTATTGTTACGAAGGCAAATCTAATAAATTCATTCTCCCAACATATGAATTTATTCCCTTCGTTTATGGATAAATTCATTTCATGTAGCACTTTCTACTAAGCAGGAAGAAGGAAAAAAAAGGGGGGCCAAAATATAAATAAAAAATGGAAGAGGCTCCATGAGAAACGCCGAAGCTGGAGAAGAAAAGAATGGTATGGCGAGGGCAACGATAGATAAGTTATGATCGGTTTGATAATTAGAAAAGAGATAAGAGCATAAAGTCTAGCTGAATTGTGAAAAGTGTTAATTTCTTGTGCGGAGGAGGGAGAGGGGGGAGATTAAGGGGGAGGGAGAAGGGAGAAATTTCATAATTTTTTTGCCCAAAATTAAATGAAACAGTTTTCTCGTTACTAACCGTAGTTGGGAAACTCTGTAACAGGAGGATAAGAAAGTGGCCACTAAATTCGGAGCTTCTGCGGCCGACCTAACTTATATGTGTGTGGGCTGGGGGAGAGGAAAAGAGGAAAGGGAGAGAGAGAGAGCGAGAGAGGATGATTCCCCCTCTATCCTCACATCCCTCCCCTCTCCCCTTTTAACCCCTCCATCAGACAGGGGAGGAGAAATGGAAGCCGTGGGGAATATCCCCTCACCCTCCTGCTCTTTCCCCTCTCAGACCCCTCGACCAGCGCCGCCACCACCTCGAGGGGGGAGGGGGGGGTCACCACAGCCAGAGGAGCGCTGTTGGGTCGAGGAAGAAAGGAGCTTGGATGCGAGATAACAGAGGAGAATGCAACAACGTGGATGGAGGAGGGGAGAAGTGAGAGTTGAAAGGGAATAGATTAGAGCTGCGTTCATTGCAGTGGATAAAGAACGCAGATATAGGAGGAATAAATAGCCTAAAAAAGAGGAGAACGGTAGTAATGGGGAGGCTGGAATTAAGATAGCATGGGTCGAGAGAGAGAGAGAGAAAGGAAACAAAACAGACCACTGACATATCGCCCAACAGAAAACGAATTAATAATAAATACCTGTTTTATGCTGTGGGTTTTAATGTTCTGGAAGTGGAATGTGAGAATATACGAAATTGAGGAAATATGCATTTCGCTTCGGTCAAATTAAAGGAATGAGTTTTGCTGTTCGAAACGGAAAGATGTAGAGAGAACACCGCGACTCTTCAGATAGTAGTTGTATTGTTAATGTTTTTACTATTTTATTCATGAAATGTTTTATTGATTATTAGTATGTTAATATATTATCAGTAGCAATAATATAGCTTTTAATTTTACCGATGTTCTTGATATCATTGGTATATTAGTATGGTCATTTAACAATGAAAATCTCTTTAATCTATCATCATCTCTATACATGATTATTATTATTATTATTATTATTATCATCCTCTAAGAAGGGGCAAAATCCACCTGAATCTCTAAAGCGACAGCTATATGAAATATGAAGCCCTTCAATAATTTCGCCAGGATTTTGGAAGGCCAGTTAGTGTAGTTTGCGGCCGGTGGGGTTTAAACCCCTTCCTGATATCTTGAATTTAGTGTTGCTTAAATAAATTGGATCTGAGAGAACTATATATGTGCGTATTGGAGTTTGAACGTCTGCTAGTGTTTTCCGGCATTCTCCAATATATATATATATATATATATATATATATATATATATATATATATATATATATATATATATATATTTAAATAAGCCATATATGTTTGATACATTAATGTTTGGATTCTCTTAACGACCTCGGGATCAGAGCTCCAGGCGAAATCATACGAAGACAACAGCTTCTGACCAGCCGGGAGTCGAACCCTGGTCCAGGAAACTTGTATTAACATTCACATACCGTCTGCCAATGTTAATACAAGTTTCCTGGACCAGGGGTCGACTCCCGGCCGGTCAGAAACTGATGTCTTTGGGCGATTTCGCCCGGGGCTCTGATCCAGAGGTCGTTAAGAGAATCCAGACATTAATGTATAAAAAATATATGGCTTATTTGAATATGAAAAACACGTTTAAATGTGCAAAATTTATCATTATATATATATATATATATATATATATATATATATATATATATATATATATATATATATATATATATATACATATGTGTGTGTGTGTGTGTGTGTGTGTGTATTTGTATGTATGAGTGATCGAAGTTTTACTAGACCTTTTTTATATCATATTGCTTGAAAAATTGTTCATAAAAATTATATATTCTTTCTATTATTTTTTTAGATGTGTTGCTTGATTGAGGAAATTTATTCCTGATATATTCCGGCGTTGCAATATCAAAGGTCATCCATGTTGTGGGTTTTTTTTTTTTTTTTTTGGAACTACTGTGAGCCTTATTTTTTCAGTGACTTTCAGAATCTAAACTATATTTGTTTCCTGATTTGAGTAACTTTGAGTCATGATTTTAAATCCTTAATTATTTTTTTTTCTACAAATAATGTAAAAATTAATATTTCTATTATCTTTTTTTTATAGTTTTATAGACTTTTTATAGGATAATCCCTGAAGATTTTCTGTATTTTATTTCTTTTTTAAATATTTAATTTCTTTGATTATGAATTATTCTTACGTTTTTAAATTTGGTTATTTTATTTCTCAATTACAAAGGTTTTTCTTGATATATTTAAGTTAGGATATGAATGTTTTTGTCATCCTTAACTTGAATCAATAAGTATCTCATGCATTTATCATTATTATTATTACTTGCTAAGCTACTACCATAGTTGAAAAAGCAGGATGCTATTAGCTCAGGGGCTCCAACAAGGAAAGTAGCCCAGTTAGGAAAGGAAACAAGGAAAAATAAAATATTTTAAGAACAGTAACATTAAAATAAATATTTCCTATATAAACTATAAAAACTTGACCAAACAAGAGGAAGGGAAACAAAATAGAATAGTGTGCCCGAGTATACCCTCAAGCAAGGGAACTGTAAACCCAAGAGGAATGTGGCCACTGAACAATTACAGTGCAGTAGTTAACCCCTTGAGAGAAGAAGAATTATTTGGTAATCTCAGTGTTGTCAGGTGTATGAGGACAGAGGAGAATATGTAAAGAATAGGCCACTCTATTCGGTGTATGTGTAGGCAAACGGAAAATGAACCGTAACCAGAGAGAAGGATACAATGTAGTACTCTCTGGCCTGACAAAGGACCACATAACTCTCTAGCGGTAGTATATATATATATATGTATATATATATATATATATATATATATATATATATATATATATATATATATATATATATTCAAATAATCCATATATTTTAATACCTTAATGTCTCGATTCTCTTACCGACCTCCGGATCAGAGTACCCAGACGAAACCACTCAAAGACAATAGCTTCTGGCCGGCCAGGGAATCGAACCTTTCTTCATGGCTAAATGGTATCATCACTGTCATGCCAGCTTCGTGTACCAGGGTTCGATTACCTTGCCGGCCAGAAGCTATTGTCTTTGAGTACTCTGATCCTGAGGTCGGTCAGAGAGTCCAGACATTAAGGTATTAAAAAATATGCATTATTTGAATATGAAAACACGTCTAAATGTGCAAAATTTATCATATATATATATATATATATATATATATATATATATATATATATATATATATATATATATATATATGTATATATATATATACATATATAGTATATATATGTATATATATATATATATATATATATATATATATATATATATATATATATATATATATATATACGCACGCTTCAAAGTAGTTTTTGAACCTGATTAGTTATCACTATTGATTATCCTCATATAATCTTAGAAATTAATTTCTTTTTTATAGTTAAAGATATTGGACAAAATATATTTTTTTTAATGATTTTCAGTTATGACGATGATGATCTGTATTTGAAAAGTAGCCGTATTAAAGTTTATTTTTCTCCAAATACTTTAGTTATTGAGTATTTTTTGTATTTTTATCCATTTGAAGTCTTATGATTTCAAATGATATTATATAAGGAATAATGCAGCACAGTTGTATTATTATTTCTATATTTTCGTTTTCATAATATGGACACATCTTTTCCCTTAACACTCAATTTTTTATTTTAAAATTTTGTTTGGTAAATGGTTTCTTAAGAAAATTACGATATTTTAGTGTGTTTGGTCTCCGCTCAAATTCATAGTATCGAGGTTTTTGTCTCTTGACTGAAAATTCTCGGCATTGAAATGAGTTTACAAATTGATGCCAATAATAACAATGATAAGATTAATGATAACTGTAATTACGTAGTATTTAAACTGTCAAATATTCCTTTATGAACTTAAATAAAGATTATACTTTATTCAATTGGGAACCTCGACATAACTGGTACATCATCCATTTTTGTAGGGCCATTTTAATAACATCTTGCTAACTGACATGCAGACGGGAAAACGCTGGTCTAAGCATAACCTCCTTTCAACTTCTTCGTCTGACGTTATGAAATTAACAAGTTGATTAAATGAAGACTCTTTAATTCCACTGTGATAAAAATAATTGACTATATTTCATCTCATGGCTATTTACTTATACAATTCGTATTAC
>NC_090762.1:7692244-7702244 GCF_036898095.1 Palaemon carinicauda | reverse complement strand
TGAAATTTACGTTTTCCTAAAGTTATATCGTCTACTTTTATTATAATGCAAATGTAGTATTTCTTAAATTATCAGGACTGTTAAGTACTGGTATCAATATTGAAAAAGAATTTTGCCTGAAAAATAAATATTTGCCCGTAACAAATATTTTTCCGTCATATCTTCTTGGTTATGTGCCACACATGCTTTTATAAAGAAGCAGTTGCCTTTTTGCATCTTTGTATATACTTATTTTTGGTGATTATTAAAGTTTGTGATTGTCTTTTAAAATTACTCTTTCGCCGTGATATTAATTTTTCCTAGACTGTCCTGCTCCTTATTTAGCATTAACTGATATAATTTTTTGGCAGGAATATGAATAAATATGTTTGGGAGATAAAAGATGTTGAGGGAAATATTTTTCTGAACTGTTTAAGTACAGAGCAGACGGAAAACCAAGTTGATAAATGCAGTGTTAAAGAGAATACATGGAGTTATAATAGGATCATCATTTGGATGAAACAAAAGTCAAGGTTGATATGAGTAATGCAGTGTTAAAGAGCATACATGGAGTTATAATATGATCATCATTTGGATGAAACAAATGTTAAGGTTGATATGAGTTGGCGAGGAAAGTATAAAGATGTGCTGTAAATTTAAATTTTGACGAGTGAGTTGGAGAAGGAAAGGTTGAAGAGCATCAGGAGAAAACATGAACTGCGGGTTAGAGTTAAAGAAACGGAGGAGGAACCAAATGTCATGGAAATGTCAGGAATTGTTTGTGGGTATGGGAGGTAGGAAGACGGAATAAGAATAGTATATGATGGGATGAATAAATACAAGATTTCGTGAAAGAAAAAAAAATTGAGAGTAATCTGAAGCAGAGTTGCAAGGTAAAAGAAAAGAACTGTTGTAGGAAGACATGATAAGGTAGTCAAGGAGAGAGAGAGAGAGAGAGAGAGAGAGAGAGAGAGAGAGAGGGAGAGAGAGAGAGAGAGAGAGAGAGAGAGAGAGAGAGAGAGAGAGAGAGAGAGAGAGAGAGAGAAAAAAAAAAGGTGGCAAGTGACAAAGCCAGAGAGAAGGCAAACAGAAACGCCAGGGGGATAATGAGCTGTTTTATATGGAGTTGAATCCAAAGAAATGTTGATGAATGTACAATTATATAGGGAAGTAAATGGGGAGAAAAGTTAATGATTATTATAGGGAATTAAATGAAAAGAAAGGTTAATCAATTAATATATAAAGGAGTAAATGGAGGAAAATAGTAATGAACAAATATATAAAGAAGTAATTGCAGGGAATTAATAATGAACAAATATACAAAGAAGTAATTGCAGGAAAATAATAATGAACACATATATAAAGAAGTAATTGCAGGGAAATAATAATGAACAAATGTATAAAGAAGTAATTGCGTGGAAATGATAATGAAAAAATAGATAAGGAAGTAGATGAATAAACATTTTAGTGAAGAAAGGGGTCTCAGAATAAAAGATGCTGTCAGGCGTAAATGGTAAATGGAGTGAGTAAGAAAATCAGTTGGATACCGAGGGAAGAATAAAGATCAAGTGTGTTGGGATCCCTATGCTTGTTGAAGTGACTGATGAAGGTGTAAAAGATGCCATTAAGAGGTTTAAGAATGGAAAGACATCAGGAGTGTATAAGATTTTAACTGAAGCTATTTGAACTTAGGACTTTTGAACATGCACTGAGCAGGGAATGACGTTAGCAACCTCAACCCATAAATACTTCAGGAATATTGGAACTGAGACGTCTTCTGGTGCCGCTAAGGTAGGAAAATGGTACGAAAAGTATATATGTATGTGTATATATATATATATATATATATATATATATATATATATATATATATATATATATATATATATATATATATATGGAGAAAGACAGAGAGAGAACTATCAAATTTATATTTTATAGTCACAATACATAAGATTTACTTAAAAACCAATATTATAAATTGAACTAGTGACCCAAAACATCTCATTTCAAAAACTAAAAAACCTTTTTCTAATTTGGCATGGGAAATATTTCGCAGTAGCTCCTTAAACATCTCTTCCGGTATTCACTTTGTGTACGTGCAGGTGCCTTTTTTAATGAGCTCGATAGACATTCCATAGACTTTTAATAACTTGTTATTTCATTTAATCATAAATGAATGACGGTATCGTGTGAAGTGATGTACCACCAGCTTTTTATCATATCTAGTATATGATTACAAGATTAAGAATCAAGTTATTCCTTTATTGATTAAATATGAAGCACACATTGGAGGTCTGAGTGTGTTGATTCACTGGCCCCACTTAACACTTATACGAAAATTTAGTTTGATAAGAAAATATAGTTTCTGAATTTTTTATTGATTAATTATAGGATATTTTATGTATTGCTGACTTATATTTTTTCATGCTCAAAGGTTAAGCTTTTTTTATTCATATTAATTTTCATGTTCGTCTCTAAACTGTGATAGATAATGATATTTGAATCTTGCGTAGCATTTAGATTAGCTTTTTACGTGTCATTCAACTGTTGGTTTTATCCAGAAAAAGAAAGAAAGTAAGTAGATGATAATGAAATAATATACAGTAAGCAAAAATTCGTATTTTGAATGTATCCATATAATTTATATCAAATAACAATAATATTATAGTTCCCAATTTTCTCCATATTCGATTGACCATAAGGAAAATCCGCTTCTTCGCTGAATTTTCAATCTTCTTGTGAATAATTATAGGATTATACAAACAATAGTTTCTGTGAGCGCTAATTAAATAACAGGGTAAATACATCTGAAACTTATCTGTCATTTGAAATCAGACATGTGAAAGTACTTTCTTCATTTCATCGGGATTAGTGAAACTTCTTTTTAGAATTGCTTGTAAATGGTAATGTTTAAACTATTTATAATTTCTATATTTCCTAATACCCTGTCATCATAATCGATGACTATATCTCTAAATTGGACTGTGACAGATTAACAGCATGGTGCAAATTATGGGCCATTAAGTTGAACCCTAACAAAACTTCGAGGACAGTGGCTCCTTAACATCCGGATCTCAGCATTGATAATGATTTTTAGCTCTGTATGACTTAAAATTTTAGGCGTGATTCTTGATAGTAAATTTTCTTTTGGAAAAACACATTTGGTCTGTCTCTTCTCCAGTTGCACAAAAATTGGGTTATTGAGAAAGTCTTTTAAAGATTTTCGGTGACCAATCTTTTCTTAAGAAGTGTTTTACTTTTTCCTTTCTGCCCTGTATCGAGTATTGTCTTCCAGTCTAGTCTTCAGCTGCGGAATCTCATCTTAAATTGTTGGACAGGAACTGAACGTCTATTAAATTTCATATTACACATCTAAATATTAATCTTTGGTACCGTCATTCAGTTAGTTTGTTATGCATGTTATTTTTTTTATAATTCTGACCATCCGTTCATTCAGATCTTATCGGAAAATACCATCCTGTTCGTAACACTAGGTATGCAATTGATTCTAATAGTCATGCCTTCTCCATTATGAGACTCAATACTACACAGTACTCTAGAAGTTTTATTCCAGCTATTACCAAGTTGTGGAAGGATCTTCCTAATCAGGTAGTTGAATCGGTGGAACTTCAAAAGTTCAAACTTGCAACGAATGTTATGTTGAAAAGCTGACTTAAGTCTCTTTTTATAGTTTATTTATGAAATTTATATTTTAATGTTGTTTCTGCTCCTAAAATATGTTATTCTAATTGTTCATTACTTCTCTTTTAGTTTATTTATTTCCTTATTCCTTTACCCCATTGGGGTATTTTTCCCTACTGGAGCCCTTGGGCTTATAGCATTCTGCTTTGCCAACTAGGTTTGTAGCTTAGCTAATAATAACAACAACAACAACAACAACAACAACAACAACAACAACAACAACAATAATAATAATAATAATAATGAGTTGTGGATATATAAATGATTTCTGATATCGTAGATCATATCTTCTACTGAGGTAAATCCCAAAAAGTTAAAAATCATCAGAACTCTTTAAAATGTCAAGGAACTTGATCATTCTTATTAATGGCTAGTTAATAATACCTGCTTCAATATTCGGGTATTTTTTTCCTATTCTTTAGCTATCTTTATCTGCGATAGATTATAAAGGAAACATCAGTTTTCAGCAAGCGTTTCGATATGCTGAATACCTTCACTAATTTCTTACAAGGAAAAACCATTATTGCTTTTATTGCACCATTGCAGTGTTTTTGCGCCACGAATAGCTATTTCGATTTTCGCAAAATTCACTTTCTAGAGGACGTCACTTGGAATATTGAATTTCTTTCTGACTTCCTAAGAAATAACAAATCATCACTTTTTAGAGGACGTCACTATGAATATTGAATTCCGTTCTGACTTCCTAAAAAGTTCTAAATATCTTCACTTTTTAGAGAACGTCACTGGGAATATTGAATTCCGTTCTGACATCCTAAAAAGTTCCAAATATCTTCACTTTCTAGAAAACGTCGCTTGGAATATTGAATTCCGTTCTGACATCCTAAAAATAACAAGAATGTTCACATTTTAGAGAACGTCACTTGAATTATTGAATCCCGTTCTGACATACTAAGAAATTCCAAATATCTTCACTTTTTACAGAACGTCACATGGAATATTGAATTCCGTTCTGACATCCTAAAAATAACAAGAATGTTCACTTTTTAGATAACGTCTCTTGAATTATTGAATCCCGTTCTGACATCCTAAAAAGTTCCAAATATCTTCACTTTTTAGAGGACCTCATTATGAATATTGAATTCCGTTCTGACATCCTAAAAAGTTCCAAATATCTTCACTTTCTAGAAAACGTCACTTGGAATATTCAATTCCGTTCTGACATCCTAAAAATAACAAGAATGTTCACTTTTTAGAGAACGTCACTTGAATTATTGAATTCCGTTCTGACATCCTAAAAATAACAAGAATGTTCACTTTTTAGAGAACGTCACTTGAATTATTGAATCCCGTTCTGACATACTAAGAAATTTCAAATAGCATCACTTTCTAGAGGACGTCACTATGAATATTGAATTCCGTTCTGACATCCTAAAAATAACAAGAATGTTCACTTTTTAGAGAACGTCACTTGAATTATTGAATTCCGTTCTGACATCCTAAAAATAACAAGAATGTTCACTTTTTAGAGAACGTCACTTGAATTATTGAATCCCGTTCTGACATACTAAGAAATTTCAAATACCATCACTTTCTAGAGGACGTCACTATGAATATTGAATTCTGTTCTGACATCCAAATAATTCCAAGAATCTTCACTTTCTGGAGGACGTCACTTGGAATGTTGAATTCCGAGTAAAATCCTAAGAAGTTCCAAATATCTTCACTTTCTAGAAAACGTCACTATGAATATTGCATTCTGTTCTGACATCCAGAAAATTCCAAGTTCCATCACTTTCTATAGGACGTCACTTGGAATATTGAATTCCGTGCTGACATCCTGAAAAATTCCCCTTACCTTCTTGTTGAAATGCTATGCGAGTAGCTGTCACAAAAGCATAAACTGTTCGCTATCACAAATGCTTAAATTTCCTACCAGGCCAAGGAAATTAGGAGGATATTGAAACGAATGGAAATAATGGCTGTCAATTTTTTCTCAATTATACAAGTAATCAAATTTTAATGCCGGAGGGCCAAATGTATGGACGACCCATATCCCGTTATACGTCCCTAGAAAGATGGAGCAGGAAGAGATTGGAGTGTTCTTCAATGGAAGTGAGGCATTCACTTCTTGAAAGAAAGAAGTTTATATAACTTAATGAAAAATTATATGAAAATTCATTATTAAGGGTATTAAGTGAAAGAAAATCATCATACCTACTATTTGGGAAGTTGTGGCCTGACGGGTTGTACGTGTCTGGTAGTAACTCACCTTTAGCTCAACGGAATACAGGTTATAATAGTACAAATAATGGAAGATAAAAGAATAAACCGGGCTACTAGTGTAGAGAAGGGGCATCTGCAAATTGATGAAGGCACGATCATCAATATGACGAATTTAGTACAATTCATCTTGCTTAGGTGGAAAAACATATGATTGCATTATCTATTTACAGTAGACTGGCGTTGCAACATCTAAGGTTGAGGATCTCCTTATACGAAATTTCTTCTCTAAATAAAGAGAGAAGTGATCATATACCTTTGGAAACAAGATGGTCAAGGTTATTAATAACATTGAAATAAAACAAATAGAGCTTAAAGGACTTGAAATTTGATGTATGACATCACTCCTAGACTAATTAGAACATCTTAAATGTTGAGAGAGGAAACGAGAAAAGTTACCTTATTTTACAATGAGATTGGTCTTAAAATTGAATTGGTTAGGAGATCTCTACCCAAATAATTTCTTCAAATGGTAGATGCTGATCATAGTTGAGGAAATGCCAATTAAAATGTTCGGGTTAATTAAAGAGGGCCAGTAGGAGGGAGGTAGAGAGGGGTGAATCATCATCAGCAAAATCATATATAATAAGAAACATATGCAACATAAGACGAGTGGAAGAGGAGAGTATATTAGAATGCGCGGTAATATCAAACTTGGTATATCTACTCTATCATTAAATGTGTATTATTGTGTGTTGACAGGCGTGTTTTTTACCTATTTTCAGTATTATCCGTACAGTATTCTTTACATTTACTTTTGTCAATAGTTTCATGTAATTCTTATTAAAAAAGGAATATTGAGAATAGATACAGAAACTCCAACTGAAACTATTCTTACTCTTACCGGATGTATGCAATATTCCCCAAAGAATAGATATCATCGTCAGTAGAATCTATCAGTTTTATCTCGTCATATGCTCTGTAATCCATCTCGTACCTCTCTCTCTCTCTCTCTCTCTCTCTCTCTCTCTCTCTCTCTCTCTCTCTCTCCGTTATCACATATTTCAATTACTACCTATGTATTTGTTGATTATTGACATCTCGTATGGTCGCCATCAGAAATAACCGGATCGGTCCTTTTATCAACAATGAACTTTCAGCATTATTTTTATTCAAATGTTTTGAATCGTCCTTTAATCCGCGACAGCCATAGCCGATGAAGGAATGTATTCCCCCTCTCTCTCTCTCTCTCTCTCTCTCTCTCTTCTCTCTCTCTCTCTCTCTCTCTCTCTCTCTCTCTCTCTCTCTCTCGTCGTTGCTCAAATTCGGTTAAATGAATATTCAATTTTAACTTTAGGTCTCACAGCCTGCGCAATTAATTGAGGACTTAAAGGCCTTTATCCGGGCTTCAATTTATTAGAACAATACGCTTCGTACTGGGCGAGGTCTGGTTAAAATTAATTTTCCTATTTAATACAAGCAATGCTTGTGGTCCATATGCTTCGAGTAGAGGTTATTTCGGAGTATTAGAATGCCCCGTTCGAATGGTTGCAATTAATGCATTTGCAGATTGAAAACCCACAGTCATTTACAAGTCAGCTTAGTCATGTCCATTGTGGTTGCGCTCTCTCTCTCTCTCTCTCTCTCTCTCTCTCTCTCTCTCTCTCTCTCTCTCTCTCTCCTCTCTCTCTCTCATATTGGCTTTGTTGTTGTATTCATTGCTAAATGTTATTATGCTTTGGATTTATATCTATATCTGATGCGGACCTCGGTCATCAGATTTATAAATATATGCATATAACTGCAATCATGGAATTTTAGGGTGAAGGTATGTCGTGTTTCTATTGTTTCTCTATTATGTGTGAGGGCTGTTTTTTGTTGTTGTTGGTGTTGGTGATGACCATGTGTTACCGTTTTGTAGGTTTTATTGGGAAGTTTTTGGTGTTATTTGTGTCCATTATTTTCTCCTCTCTACTTTCTATCATTATAGTTATTATTTTATTGGTGTTTTCATTGCTGATGTTTTTGGGTTTAGGCGATGCGTGATGGTATTTTGTTTCACTTATTTTCACTACATACACGCATATATATGAATATATATGTGAGTGTATGTAGTGAATTGATTCATTCATTGCACATTGTCTACTATTTAACATTTAACATATTTTCTTATGCACTTAAGCTTGTATGATTTTGAGGGACGGAACAATTTTTCGTAATCCTCGTCTTTTTGAGGCTCAAAACTTATTTGACTTGATATTTTGATGGAAATGAGGACCATTGAATACAATAAAAAAAATAGCTGAATTCGTTAACGGTCGCTGTTAAAATGTAGTTATGCTGGCTTTTATATAGGACATATGTGATGAACTCTGTTGCTATCGTTGATATTATTATTATTATCAAACTGTGCATGTGTTTATTCAAAATTAGCTAGCTTCCATGAAAAAGGATATTTATATACTGCATAAGAGCTGAAAAAGGGAAAATAGGTGATATACCGTTTGTGTGTTCTTTTATATATATATATATATATATATATATATATATATATATATATATATATATATATATATATATGTGTGTGTGTGTGTGTGTGTGTGTGTGTGTGTGTGTGTGTGTGTGTGAATTCAGCACATTCAACAGAAAAATATATGCAACATGTTTGTATACTGAAGTTTCACCGATTCAGATATCAAATTAGGAAGGTCGTTCAACAATTTAGTCACACCTGAAATAAAATTGAGAGAACGCACGGTAGTAAACATTGGGATGGAAAAGAAAAACACTTATAGTTAACTGCGTACTTTGTTCTACGCAATAGACGGTACATTCTGTGAAGACCTTAATGCGAAGGATAATAAGAATTTTAAAAAATATTATGTTAACTTGCGGGTTGTAGGTGGCCTATGTGGTAACGTTCCTGACTGGTGATCGCCAACCCGGGGTTCGAGTCCCCTTCAAACTCATTAGTTCCTTTGGTCGCTGCAACCTCACCATCCTTGTTAGCTAAGATTTGTGGGAGCCTATAGGTCTATCTGCTGAGTTATCAGTGGCCATTACCTGGCGCTCCATGATCCTAGCTTGGGTGGAGAGGGGCTTGGGCGATGATCATATGCATTGTCCTGCCTGATAGGGCAATGTCACTGTCCCTAGCCTCTGCCATTCATGAGCGGCCTTTAAACCTTTAACTATACAGCCAACTGGCTGAACGACGTTGTCAGAGAATAATATCCAGATCAATGGTAAGGAATTCAATAGTGCAAGTTTTTGTCCAACAAATTTAAATGAAAATCTACACCGGAAGACCAGACAAGTGAACAATATTCAAAAGAGAACAGAGTGAAAGACTTAAAATATTTACTGAGGATAGATTCGTCACCAAAATTATTAAAAGTTTCTCAATATGCAATTTTTGTCCAATTGAAGAAGAAATAGACTGGTTGTGTTTCTGAAGAGTAAATTTGCAATCAAGAAGAGACATCATCAATGAAGATATCTGGATGCTGCGGAGCTGCTATCTTTGAACTTTTTATAATCATACTTTGAGTTTTGTTAGGGCTCAACTTAATCTCTCATAATTTACACTATGTACTAATTTTAACAAGATTTCTATTAAGGTATTCAGCAACCACAGGTTTGTTATAGTAGATGGAATTGATACAAAGAGAGTAGCATCATCTGCATATTCAACAAACTTAATTTTCAAGACCGAACCCAATGTCATTCGTATATATGAAAAGTAATGAAGCGAAATCACTTCACTGTGAAATACCAGATATTGAATTCATATAGTAACTATTGTGGCCATAAGTAAGTACTCCTTCCAATATAATACTTGAAAATTCAATGATGATATTTAGAAAATACCTACCTACTCTCATCGGTTTTAGTTTTTAAACAAGGGCCTCATGACTAATAAGGTCAAAGGCAGCACCAATATCAAGGATAGTCATACGAACTTCTTGACCATAGTCAATGAATTTTTGTAAAGCATTGGAAGTTGCTAGAATGGCATTACATGCTCCAAATCCTTTGCGAAAGCTAAACTGCAAGCTAGTGAACAGATGAATACCTCAACATTTATATTTCTGTTTGAAAGAGATGGAGCCAGAAGTCTGTAGAGCTGAGAGTG
>NC_090762.1:7679744-7682244 GCF_036898095.1 Palaemon carinicauda | reverse complement strand
TTGTATGTGTAGGCAAAGACAAATTGAGCCGTAACCAGAGAGAAGGATCCAATGTAGAAATGCAGCAGTTTCTAGTCTACTGCAGGTCAAAGACCTCAGACGTGTCTTGGTCATGTCATTGCCACGCTGGCCACTGCGGATTGGTGATAGTGGGAGACTTTGGTCTGATCCCTCACAGTAAACCAACCTAGTACTGGTGGACCTGACTAGTACAGCCTTGCTGATCATGACAATACACAAACCTTTCACCACGTTAAGGTATCCCCACTCAGAAACGGGTGTGTATATATATATATATATATATATATGTATGTATATATATACTGTATGTATGTATGTATATATATAGTATATATGTGTATATGTATGTGTATGGGGGTGGGTGTGTGTAGTGCATATTAGTGTATACATATATATATATATATATATATAGACATATATATATACATATATATATATATATATATATATTTATATGTGTGTATACAGTATATGGGTAAATAGCATATATATATATATATATATATGTGTGTGTGTGTGTGTGTGTGTATGTTTGTATATATATATATATATATATAGAGAGAGAGAGAGAGAGAGAGAGAGAGAGAGAGAGAGAATAGTAATATATATTCCATTTCCAGTAATCTCTCTCTCTCTCTCTCTCTCTCTCTCTCTCTCTCTCTCGATATTTTCAGTAATCTTTCCAGGATCGCACACTGGAACAGAGTTTCTCATAAACCTTTCCTATCCAGCCGATCAATGTGCCGTTTTCCAGATCCTGGGGATGCTGTAGAAACTCTCTCTCTCTCTCTCTCTCTCTCTCTCTCTCTCTCTCTCTCTCTCTCTCTCTCTCAGAAAAGCTTTTTAAACTATAAATTGTACGAGGTTTAGATCTGATCAGCAAATTCTCTCTTGTGATTCTTCTAAAAATTAACCTCTCTCTCTCTCTCTCTCTCTCTCTCTCTCTCTCTCTCTCTCTCTCTCTCTCTCAATCTTTTCATCTACGCTTCCACTGGCTTCTTGACCGTCGGAAAAATCTTTTTTTTTCCTTGTGTTATATTTTTCAGCTTTAAACTTTTTTGAAAAATTGTTTTTTCTTTTTTAAGAAATAAATAGTTAAAATCTATGGATATTTTAGTAAGGATTAAGATACTTTTCATAAAGAATATGGGCTTCAGGCCCATTTTATCTGCCAACTTTAGACCATGGGAAAGTTCCGAATTTTGTCCGTTTTTTTCCTTCCTTTTTTAGGAATTATTGAGACATTTATTATTATTATTATTATTATTATTATTATTATTATTATTATTATTATTATTACTACCACTTGATAAGCTACAACCCTAATTGGAAATGCAGAATGCTGTAAGTCCAAGGGCTCTAACATGGAAAATAGCCCAGTGAGGAAAGGAAATAAGGAAAACTCCAAGGGAAGTTTAAGAACATATATATTAGCACAAAAGTAGATTGTACGTAGCAAGAATACTGAGATAATCTATAGAATCCGAAGAACAAATTTTCTTTTCGGTTCACCGGTCGAAAAACTAAATGAATAAGTTGGTAATAGGAATTTAAATCTATATGGAATTTACATGTAATATTGACAGTTATTATGACGTAAGTGAATGGTTAATATAGCACCTCCATAATTTATTATTTTTTTATAATTTCTGTTTGTTAAAAATGTGGGGATATAAGCATATTTATATCTCGTTATTTACGTGTGGTTACGTTTGTAAATTTAACGATAGTGGATCAACTTCAAATCTGTGTTTGCATAATTAGATCTGTGTCTTTCAAGCCTGATTCTAACACATTGCCAATTGACCTAGGATGCTAGATATGAAGCATCTGTCACTATTAGCTAATTTCTACACTCCAACCCTTCTCTTTTATCCGAGCTGTGGATCATTATAAATGTATCAACTCACATTGCATTTTTTTAAAATTGCATTCATATGTGTATGCGAATAATAGCGTCCACAGTGACATCTGGCGACATGTCATTGTACACCAATGGCGTGACTATTCCAATTATTCAGCTCGCATCATAAAGGACAGGAAATTCGTGTCACCGATGACTTTTTATAAAACTTGATTCCATTTATCGATTGATTTGAAATCATATCTGAATGACCGATCGCGCTGCGTCATCCTTTATCCCCATATTTTTTAGGAGCGACGCTAGGTTGATCATACTGTATAGAAGGGATTAAAATGTATATATTTAAGCTTCAAATATTTTACAATAAGATACTTTCAGAAGCAGTTCGATATTTATGGTGTTGCTTTCTGAGTCTGTGGGGGATCACTTAAGACATTTTTTTTTTTTTTTTCTTCTTCAATGTTACGAATTACAGACGTTGATGACCATAGTCATTTAGACACTAGAATGCATGAAGAACTCAGTAGATTTCATTGAATAAATATTGTGGTTCTCATATATTTGTGTAACTTAATCCTTCGTGATTTTAAATTCATATAGAAATTGTAGACGGAA
>NC_090762.1:7659744-7674744 GCF_036898095.1 Palaemon carinicauda | reverse complement strand
TTATTTTAATGTTTTATTTTTCCTTGTTTCCTTTCCTCACTGGGCTATTACCTGTTGGAGCCCCTGGGCTTATAGCATCCTGCTTATCCAACTAAGGTTGTAGCTTAGCTAATAATGATAATAATAATAATAATAATAATGATAATAATAATATTTATATATGTATATATATATATATATATATATATATATATATATATATATATATATATATATCTAGACATTTGGTCTCAATTGTATAGGATATATACAGTATATATATATATATATATATATATATATATATATACATATATACTGTATATGTATATATATATATATATATATATATATATATATATATATATATATATTCATTCACTATTCACCTTTTTCCTCAATAGTTAGGATGGTGATAGAATGTATGGCATTTTGGGGGTCACAACAATCCATTGGAGATGGGGTCACTACCACACTGCCACACACCCTTTTTCTTGACCTCAGTAGTCCTTAGTGCATTTTTACAACTGACTGAACTGGTGAGTATTATGACTTGAGAAATCCATATTCCTAGCAAATGACATCCAAGAGCTGCAACACTTATGTTGTATGTGTCCATGTACGGGAAAATATTCTAAAATACGTAATAAATGAAATATCTTTAGAGATATTTTATTTTTTATATACTATACAGCGTATACTGTACATTCTTTATATTCTCAAACGCCTGCTCTCATTTAACCTTTCAGAATATTACAGGGGATATAAGGTTATTTTCTCAAAGTAATCTTGAAATTAAGCGAGAAAATTACAGTATCAACGAATAATTCATGGTCTGTTTCATAATCAATTTGCGATTTCATCACCTCGCTCTTTTTCTTAATAAAATTAATCGAGTCATAAACATTGTATCTTAATAAGAGTACCTTGGTGCTAAATTTTTATTATATATATATATATATATATATATATATATATATATAAATATATGTATATATAATATATATATGTATATATATACATATGTTTATATATATATATATATATATATATATATATATAAATATATGTATATATAATATATATGTATATATATACATATGTTTATATATATTATATATATATGTATATATTTACATACATATAAAGAGAGAGAGATAGGTGAATAAATATATTTACATATATATATATATATATATATATATATATATATATATATATATATATATATATACACACACATATACATACATACATGTGTGTGACTGTATGCACGTGTGCATGTGTATATATGCATAATGTAAGACAAAAGACACATACTGATAGGTTGAAGAAAAACAAAGTATTGCAGACAAGTCTGGTAGGACGCGACGGCCGTTCAGAATTTAAAATTACCTGCTGCCTTTTTAAAGTGATGTTTTTCTATTTTTCACCTGGATCATTTATATATATATATATATATATGTATATATATATATATATATATATATATATATATATATATATTACTTGCTGCCTTTTTAAGGGATGTTTTTATATTTTTCACTGGAATCCTTTATATATATATATATATATATATATATATATATATATATATATATATATATATATATATGTGTGTGTGTGTGTGTGTGTGTGTGGGGTGGTGGCAATACCATAACATGGTGAAAGGATTTGTGTATCGCCATGATCAGCAGAGCTATATTAATCAGGGCCACCCTTACTAGGTTGGTTTACTGTTAGCGATCAGGCTAGTCTCCCACAATTACTAATCTGCCGTTAGCCAGCGTGGTGATAAAAACTGGCCAAACCCCAGATATGAATTGACATATCTGAAGCCTTTGTCCTGCAGTAGACTAGAAAAGGCTAAATTGATTGTTGCTGATATATATATATATATATATATATATATATATATGTATATATATATATATATATATATATATATATATATATATATATATATATATATATATAACTTAGCGTTTTGTATGATCATTCGATTAATGAAGTCCCAATTTTTCTCACATTTCATACAGAAGTGAAAGCACTCTTGGTAAATAATTCCACTAATATTTTCAAGGTTATTATTTTAGTAAACAAGCCACAGATAAGTATATTATAATAAACATATACTTCCCCCTTTAAAGAAGTTTTGTATATAGCTTTGTGATTAAAATCTTAAAAATACAATATTAATAATTTCGGAAAAAAATAACATTTGCCTATTGTATAAATTTCTAATTTGTATGTTATCATAATTTTCATTATTGAAACCTTATATTTGCTTTTTGTTTACACATATCGATCGACAGGACAGTATAAAGTGCTCGTCCAACCTGACTGAGCTTAACAAAGGCAGTCATGTGTATTTGTCACCTCATTGAACAAAATCTAAATATTATGTGATTTCCTGTTTTAATTCTTTCACCTAACCACGAGTTCTTTTTATTACTTGCATAAATAATGTACTCATGTTTTAGGACTGTTTTATAGACAAGCTTGTCCTCCAAAGTAGTTTTATTCTTTTTTTTTAAATTTTTCAAGTAAATCAGATGAATAGAGTAGACAATTTACAATAACATAGAAAGTTTATACTACTAAGTCTGTTAATAATAATGATAATGATAATGATAATGGGGTGATGAGGAGGAACTAGAAAATTGTCATTGATAACTTCCTTCTTTTATGAAGGATGATTTTTATTATGCAAATTTTAATGAAAGAGTACAGAACAAAATCGAACGATTGGCAGGGATGGTTGATTGACTGGTTGCTCAAAAAGCTTAGTTAATGCAACGTCAGAAATTATCATAAGAAGAGAATTATGAGCGTCCTCACGAAACATAGACTGCAGTGTTGCAAAAGAGGTCAAGAGGGAGGAAAAAACACACACACAAAGGCTGTTGAAAGAAATCCGTACTGGAGGAAAAATAAAAAAAAATCAAGAAAGACAAATAGTGAAGTAAACAAAGACAAAATAAGAAAAAATTACTCAACAAGTAAAAACAGACAAAACATCAGAGATGTCAAGAGATAAATAAGAAAATCAAGAGAGAAAATAATACAAAGGAAAGCAAAAAGACAAAACAAGAAAGAGGTCACAATAAGAATATAAAAGTAAGTCTCGGAAAATCCGTGCGTATTTTGAGATAAAATATGAAAGGAATCATCAGAGACAATTATAAAGAACTTATCATGGACAAAATAAGAAGAACGCACAACAAGAACAAAAACTGCAAGATATCGAAATATACAAAATATGAAAAAAATCTAAAGTTGAAAGAAATACTAGCAGAATAAAAGACAAAAAAAAAAGGAGAGGTCAAAATAAAAGTACAAAAGTTTCCCGAATTCCCTGCGAATCTAGAGCCGTCGGCTGCTATGGGATTGTTGGTTTTCCGTTGTGGCATCCGCCTGATTTATTAATACATTCCTACATTCTTTGGGTAAGGCAGGATCTTTAATTCAAGGACTGACGTCACTTCCCGGATAATTTCCAAGGCGCCCATTTCTTTAAAAAAACGGATGAATAGATTTTCGCGTTGACATCAAAGTTGGCGAACAAAAGCTACAGCGTTCAGTGCGTTCGTTCTATGGCGTTCTGAAATGAAGAAACAGCTCCCATTTCTATTTATACCGGGAGCTAGTTGCGTTCTTTCTATGTTATTGGAATCGAACATACATTGTTCATGGTGTTTTTCGATTAGAATATAAAGCAAAGCTGCCGTGTTTATTTAATTATATTTAAGAGGTTGCAATACACAGCTTGAGCGTTCAGCTTGTTCTCACTATGGGGTTATTAAATGAAGATGATAGCGTTCATAGCACCCAAGCTCCCTTTCCACCCAAGCTAGGATCAAGAAGGACCAGGCAATGGATGCTGATGACTCAGCAGGTAGACTTATAGGCTCCCCCAAAACCCTCCCATCCTTAGCTGACAAGGATGGTGAGGTTACAGACACTACAAGAAACTCTAGAGCTTGAGCGGGACTCAAATCCCAGCCTGGCGATCTTAAAGGACACCACAAGAAAGAAACAAGTATTTCAAGAGTTCTCTCTGTTGGTTTCAAAGACAATACATCAACGTTCAGTGAGTTCTCTCTGTGAGGATGTTAACTAAAATCCGCGTTCAGTGAGTTCTCACTATTGCGTTCAGTGAGTTCTCACTATTGCGTTGTGAAATAAATGGCAATCACTTAGTTCTTTGCATGTGGTTGTTAAGTAAACATACATCATTCGGTAAGTTTTCTCAATGTGGTTATTAAATAAATAGTGTTGAGTGCGTTCTATCTCGTGGTTATTACATAAACATAAATTTAGTAGCGTTCAGTGTGTTGTCTTTATGTGGTTCTGAATAATCATGCAGTGTATAAGTATGTGGTTGATAAATAAACTTAGTCATTCAGTGGTTTCTCTTTAGGGGCTTGTCAAATAAACAGCGTTCAGTGAGCTCTCTCTATGAGGATGGTAAATAAACGCAGCGTTCAGCGAGATCTCTCTACGTGGGCGTTAAATGCGCATAGCTTTTCAGTGAGTTTTTTCAGTCGGGTTGTTAAATAGTGTTCATTAAGTTCTCTTTATTCGTTTGTCAAACATGCAGCGTTCAGCGATTTCTGTCTTTGTGGTATTTGAATAAACATACACTGTTCAGTAATTTATTTTTGTTTAATATGTTTACAACAGCAAGGGATTTCTTTGTACAGCATTCAGTGATCTCTCTCTCTCTCTCTCTCTCTCTCTCTCTCTCTCTCTCTCTCTCTCTCTCTCTCTCTCTCTGTGGGGTCATTAAAAATATACAGAGTTCAGTAAGTTTTACAGGGGGGGGTGTTAAATAAATGTACAGCTTTCAAGGAATTCTTTATATGCGATTGTTAAATAAACACACAGCGTTCAGTTATTTCTCTCCGTGGGGTTATTAAATTCACAGTGTTTATCGAGTTTTTAGATATACATACAGCATTCTGGGAGTTTTCTACATGGGGTTGTAAAACAAAACTATAGCTTTAATATGGTTGTTAAAGAAAAATGAATATGTCTTATTATTTCACCTATATATTTTTTTTCTCATTTGTACAATTCCTAAGCAGGGTAGTGTCGCCAGTGCGCCTCACCTAGTACACCATATGCATTACTAAAGTGTCTTTGCAGCATCCCTTCAGCTATTAGCTACACTTCATTTTGTCCCTCTGCTTTATCTCCATTCCCGCTTAATATCTCAGCGATAAATGGCCTTTATGGTTTAAAATTTTGAAGGCCAATCATGAATAGCAGAGGCAAGGGACAGTGACAGTGACCTGGCTAGCTGGGCAGTGCCTATACATACGATCAGCGCCCAAGCCTCCTCTCCACACAAGTTAAGACCAGGAAGGGTCAGGCAATGGCTGCTGATGCCTCAGCAGGTAGATCTATAGGCTCTCTCAAACCTTTCCCCGCCCCACCCTTAGCTCACAAGGATGGTGAGGTTGCAGACATTACAAGAAACTATCGAGTTAGAGCGGGACTTGAAACCCAGTCCGGCGATCCTCAGGCAGGGACATTTAAACTAGGCCACCACAACCTTAGATGCTGAGCTATATGATCCGAATTTCTTAAATCCATTTATTTTTACAATTCTTAAGTTTTTTGTGGATTACAAATAGAAATAATTCCATCTTTATTTATAATACAGTATTATAAATAGATCTCTTCGTATTAATTTTTACTTACGAATGTATCTTATCTTATCGGAATATGTAGCATACTTCGTCGTACTGTTGACATATGAAATTAAATGTTTATTAAGGCCAACCAAATTATGAAAATGCAGTTTTGTATTTTTAACTGTTTTTACAATGTAATGAACATTTTATTTCTACATCGTATTGTTTTCCTTATTTGCCAGTACTGTATTATGATATATCCATGTTGCAGTCCTATAAGCATTTATTCATGTGCTCAGGTGTTAAAAGTCAAAATTTCATACAGATATATTATTTTTCCGTGATTTTTAGGTTCGCAATAGTGTGTTATGATAAAAGAACGTAATTTTGATAAAGAAAATAAGTAGAGAAATTAGGATTGAGGCTCAGATACTATTCTTTTTGTCATTTTCATTTATCATCAGCGGAAGTTATTACTAGTAATAAATCACCAGCAATAGATAAAGTGGGCACACATAAACACAAACATGTGCCAGTGCCATGTGTGAATGTCATGACGTGTAAGATGCGTCATGGAAGCGCTAAAGAAATCGTATCAAAATTATTATTATTATTATTATTATTATTATTATTATTATTATTATTATTATTATTATTATTATTATTATTACAAGCTAAGCTATAACCCTTGTTGGAAAAGCAAGATGCTGTAAGCCCCAAGGGCTCCAACAGAAATAGCCCAGTGAGGAAAGGAAACAAGGAAATGAACGACATGAGAAGTAATAGATAATTGAAATAATATATTTTAAGAATAGTTGAGATTGATCACTATGGAAAAAAATAATATAAAAATGCCATGTCTACAATGTAATAAATTCAACGAGTAAAATGACTACCGGACAATTCTAAAATAAATACAGTGATAAATCAATTTGGAAACAATTTTTCTTAAACTGAAAATAAATAAGAATATAAAGATTAATAGAAATTAAACAAATCCAGGAGAAATTGCTATTTATCGTTGGAAAAGTGCTTCATAACCATTATAAAAAGGTGCCTGCATACCCCCCCTCCCTCATGAAAATAGAGTTTGTCTTTCTGAAAACACATACATTTTTCAAGTATTACGCTTTGCTATAATTCACGCGATTTTCTTCAGAGTTACTTCTTAAATACTGAAATTCATTTGTCCAAATTTTCCTAGCATTGTGTTGAATTTTCATACGATGATGTAGCAGATTTTAATACAGAACACACTTATTTGTTTAAATACTGTATGCGTATATATAAATTGTATAGGCCTATACATTATATGCTGTACATATAAAGTAAATACCTTCTTAATTTTTTAGGGTAACGTAAATATTTATTGCCTTCATTATACGGCGGGAAAAGCATATTATACTAATTTAAGAAGGGTTGGACACTTTCACTAGGTTGAAAGGGGAAAATATAGTCATTTCCTGTCAAGCTGATATAAACTTAATCATATATATATGTATATGTATATGTATATATATATATATATATATATATATATATATATATATATATATATATATATATATATATATATATATATATACAGTATACTGTATATATATATATATATATATATATATATATATATATATATATACGTTATAATATATATATATATATATATATATATATATATATATATATATATATATATATATATACATATATGTATAAATACATATATGTGTATATATATATATATATATATATATATATATATATATATATATATATATGTATGTATGTATGTATAATCATGTATATATCCGTATGTATGTCTTTGTGTAGATGTGAATGTGACTGTGACTTTTGTTTTGTTTTGTTTATTCGTTGAAGGTACTCCGTGTCAGGGGAAACAGCCAAAGTTTTTTTATATACATATAGGCCTATACGTGTGTTTATATACATGTATATGTGTGTGTGTATATATATATATATATATATATATTTAATCTAAAATCCAAGTCATTCAATATTTAAATATTCATAAAAATAAATGCAGCTTCAGCCATAACAATGCCGTAGTATTGGAACAGTTATGCAAAATGTTGATGTGAAATGCAAGTAATCATGATTCCCGAAATTCCGTGGTAACCCTCTCGACGTTAGTGACAAATTAAGCTACAGATATGGCGATTTAGAAATTTACAATTCGATAAAAGTGACTACTAATTCTTATTACTAATTTAAGACTGCTATTCTTTGTTATTATTATTATTATTATTATTATTATTATTATTATTATTATTATTATTATTATTATTAGCCAAGCTACAAACCTAGTTGGAAAAGTAAGATGCTATAAGCCCAAGGGCTCCAACAGGTAAAAATAGCCCAGTGAGGAAAGGAAATAAGGAAACAATACAGTAACAGCGTCAAAACAGATATGTCCTATATAAGCTATTAACAACGTCAAACACAGATATGTCATATATAAACAATAAAAAGACTCATGTCAGCCTGGTCAACATAAAAATATTTGCTCCAACTTTGAACTTTTGAAGTTCTACTGATTCAACTACCCGATTAGGAAAATCATTCCACAACTTGGTAACAGCTGGAATAAAATTTCTAGAATACTGTGTAGTATTGAGCCTCATGATGGAGAAGGCCTAGCTATTAGAATTAAAATGCTCATTTCATGTATTTAGTTGCGAATTTATTTGGTTAACCCATTCTTATATTTTACCCGCATTTTATATATTGCCCAATTCTTTTACCTGACCTTTCTTACACATGATTTTCCATTTTTATATCAAGTCAACGTTTATATTATTAGCTTGTGACCTAGGGGGGTCATAGCAAACGACCACAAACGCTTAATATCTTTATAGTAAATCTGTTTGAGCAGATTATGAAGATCATATTAGATATAAGTCAGAAACAACAAAGCATTAAAATTTTTATGAATCAAAAGATACATTTTAATGGTTAGCCAAATTTTATGCATTTTAGGTTATAAGATTTAAAAAACTAAATAAAATTAAAATGACCATTATTTGTTTATTTCAATTTTTTTTTATATTGTTGAACGGAAGGGACAATGATTTGGGTTTTAACAATAAAATTAATGAAAGTTCGTATTGATGGTCAATTAAAATTTAATGCATCAAATGCTATAAAAGTCATTTGAGTAGTTAGATGGTTTCTTCAAATTAATTACCAATAGAAAAGTTAGCTTGGAGAATGATTCTGGGAATAAATAAGAAACAGAGAATTCCACAGGACACTAAGAAAATTATAGACTGGCTGACTATAATATTCATCTTTCCTGTAGTGGGTTTGAAATTGAGCTACTATGCAATCGGTATAATTTGTGATCTAACGGATATTTTTATGAAACTCGCATTTTCATGAATCGAAAGTGGATATCAAATATACAAAACTTAATACAAATTTTACATTAAAAGATTGTTTGCAGTTCTTAAAACACCCCCCCCCCCCCAAAAAAAAAAACCTAAAATTTATAGGTATACGAATTATATATATATATATATATATATATATATATATATATATATATATATATATATATATATATATATATATATATATATATATATATATATATATATATATATATATATATATATATATTCAGCACCACAAAGTTTGGCTTAAGTTTTGAAGTGGCTCAAGAATATAGAAGCAATTTTACCGAAACAGTTTATGTAAACTTTTAAAGCAAGGCCGCTGGGACTGCAAAGCATTGTAATTTACAACAGTGCCATCATAATAAAATAGTTGAAAGGCATTAAGTGTGCGTCATTCTCTGAGGGTCTAAAACAGAATCAAACTTCGGCAACCACAGTAACTTAGATTGATTTACAGTCGTGTAGCTCCTCCTACTAGTCTACAGAATGGTAAGTTACTACGTTGAGTAATTGTTTTTTTCGAGACGTGGCGAGTACTGAGATCTGTAGCTTACACCTAGTATCCCTGCGACATCAATTGCTTCGATTTCAGTAACTTGGGTAAAGTTTTGAAATGCCTTCCTACCACTGGGCATGATTTTGTTATGGTACAAAACGTACAACTGGCAACTCGAGTAGTCGTTCAAGAGTGACGTAAATTAACCTGAGACGCCTAAATCCCCGTGTTCGGATGCAGGCCGGGGGACCAAACGTAAAATTGTTTTTCAGTTTCAAGTCATGAATTTATGTTAGGAGTTGAAGCAGGTGCCTAATATGAAATTAAACACAATGTCTTTTCTTGAGAATAAACCTCGGGGGATGCCTTTTGAATTTAGCAACGTGATATGGTGCGAGATGTCCCGCGCACACTCCAACACACAAAGACCTCAGATGTAAACAAAGCTCTTTTCTCGCTTAGCCCGTCATTTTGTATGCTTTGCTCTTGCTATTCTCTTTGGGATATCAAGAAAAGTTGATTTATAGGTAAAGGTATGTCAAGCGAGGCTTTTTGTCAGTAATAGAGGGCATTTCTTGTCGGCATCCCATTCTCTTATTGATCTTAAGTGGGATGACGAGATCGGCTTGGCTCGTCAGGTTATGGTTTTATACGAGTGCGACCCCTTCGGTGATTGGTGGTCGGAGCGTTTTCTCTCTGTTAATGGCATACTCACCCCGAAAAGGTGCTGTTTTGTGGTATTCATTGGAGTCCACGCGTTATTTCTTGTCGTTGAACAAACACCCATAAAAATCTGAATAATAGTGTGTGGTAGAAGTGTGTGTGGCGAAGCTCTTGCGATGCGTTAGTGGCCTAGAGGAGTGTGGTGTGTGGTGGTGGCGGTGGTGTGCGCGGCTGCAGCGACTGGAAAGAGAGAGAAAGAGGGAGAGTGAGAGATTCTATCTAGCCACCGTCAGTAGCTGCTGGCCTCTTGGCTGTGACGGTGGTGTGTGTTGGGCGCTCCTACTCACTCCTCCTCCTCCTCGTCCTTCCCCACTCGAAGAACAACTCTAGAGGTGGCGCTTCTGAGCGCCGCTGCCCTAATTTATAAAATACGAGCCGCTACGGCTGTTGTACCTATTGTTGCTGCTGCTTTGCTGAAGTGTTTTTTTGTGTTTTAAGTGATTGAATAGTTGTAGTGGCGGACAGCATGGATGATCAGTCTCGGGGCATGATGCACCCAACATCCCAGACGGGCATGCTCATGCCCCAGCATTATGGTATGAGTGGTTCAGTAGACCCTGGTCAGGGCACCACCACGCCTGACAGTGAAGGCCGAAAACAGGACATTAATACGATTTTGGAGCAGATTATGAACATCACGGACCAATCGCTGGATGAAGCGCAGGCCAGGTGGGCACCCTCCTTCTCCCTCTACCCCGACCTTTCCTTCTCTCTCTCTCTCTCTCTCTCTCTCTCTCTCTTCTCACACACACTGTCCTCTCCTTCGCATGTTATTTTGGGCGGCGGCGGCGGCAGCAGCGGCCAGTCAGTCCCTCTCATGAGAGCATCATCATCATCACCATCACCGCTTTGCTTTCCTTTTCACTATTTCAACCTTCTGTACATCAATGTCACCAAAATTAGGCTTAAATATCATTCATTCGTTTTCTTGCGATCGCTCGAAAATTTCCTGATACAACACGTGGGGGATGTTAGCGACTGGACGGTAAACTTCCTTCACTGATATAGGCTTTGTTCTTTTGGGCTGGGATTTTGTTGCTAAGTTTTTAGGAAAGAGCTTTTCTCTATCTCGTTAACGGTAAACTTGATTGATTATATTGATTTACCAAAATATATATAATTTATATTTGGTTAATTATTACAGAATGCTTTCAATGTCGTAAAATACACGCACTAAACTCTAAAGCCGAAAATCGAGTCCTTTAAAATTTAAGTAATCTCACCGATTATGTTACTGTCATATATTTTGAATATATAGCTAGTTTCTATTTAGTATACCCTCTACGTTTTGAAAGAGCCTATATAGGTTAGCTTGGAATTTGGCAATTCTCCAAATTATTTGTTTGAATCCGGTAACGTAAAGGATGTTGACCGTAAACACCAAGAGTAGGCCTAGCTTAAGTTGTTTAAAATAAGATTTTAGGCCTCTACACTTAAGCGATAACTATAGTGATTACATTTGTCAATTCAAGTGTGCATAGAGGAGAATTATTTATCTTTGAGGTATTTGAGCATCTTACAAGTCTGAATAGGCCTAACGGGAAACGGTTATAAACCTAATCGAATCTAGTATTGTAAATTTTAGGGAAGCTTCTGTGATCAAATTCAAATTACGGTTACATGTTGGATCGAAAACTTGATTATTATACCATATACTATGTTCACTCAAAATTCAGAATTGAATTAGGAATGCTAGAAGTTACATAATTTTAATTTGTACTTTTCACCAATGATATTTCAAAGAATCTTAAATTTAAACAAATATAAAATCATATTTTCGGAGATATGTGCATTCAATTTAATATTCCATTGAAAGAAACTGTTTATATATGTATATATAGTATATGTGTATTTGAATTTACTGAATATGGTACTGCACCCGGGTGCCGTTAATTCTTATAGGCTATAACAGTTATTGTATTCGTGAATTCTCTTGTTTATATTCCGCATAAACTATATGGAGAGAGATGTCCCTATTTCTTTTTGTCACAACTTCTATTCCCAGGCAAGAAATTGAATTAATCTTAACATAGCTTTATAACCTTAAAACGGGAAAGACGCCGTTGGTTTGAAAAACCACTAAAGTATCAAGAAATTTGTATTTACCTGGTCTAAATTAATTTCATTTCCAAATCCTTGAGGTCTCGCGTCTTTGGAAGATGTTCATTTCGTTATCTTTAGGCTATTGTTTAAATTTGAAGTTATTTAAAACGTAAATAAAATGTGTGTGTGTATATATATATATATATATATATATATATATATATATATATATATATATATATATATATATGTATATATATATATATATATATATATATATATGTATATATATATATATATATATATATATATATATATATATATATATATATATATATATATATATATATATATATACGCGGCATAGTTTGAATTTGTTTGAAATAAACACACAACATATCTATCTATATAAATATATATATATATGTGTGTATATATATATATATATATATATATATATATATATATATATATATATATATAT
This sequence comes from Palaemon carinicauda, assembly GCF_036898095.1. Lineage (NCBI taxonomy): Eukaryota > Metazoa > Arthropoda > Malacostraca > Decapoda > Palaemonidae > Palaemon > Palaemon carinicauda. The sequence continues at coordinate 7,661,961 of NC_090762.1, read as the reverse complement.
ATATTTATATATATATATATATATATATATATATATATATATATATATATATATATATATATATATATATATATGGACTATTTATTGTGGCATTCGTATGATATATGTAAAGTAGCCTTGTTAGTCACGAAACACGGGTGTGATAGATTAAAAATAACAACAATGTTTCGAATATATAGTTGAATTGCTTCTTATAACATTTTTAAATGGAAAAAATTTTTAAATTAGCGAAATTGTTACCACATAAATGCGTTTATAACAATACTATTATTTTCATTTGGTTTCCGTAAGGAAATGCCAGTTTGTTTACCATAAAATAATTGTACGAAATTATCATCATTTGGTTATTACGACAAAAAATTTTATTGTAAAGATATAATAAATATACAATTATAAAAAACAATAATACATTTTATAAATGGTACCAAAATTTATTTTCATTTTCTTAGCCGCAAGGAATGTTTGTTTATATATACATATATATATATATATATATATATATATATATATATATATATATATATATATATATATATATTATAAATTCGGGTACTGTCGTGGTAGGATGCTTTTCGTCTGGCATATAACCGCTGTGCGTCAGGTACGCATTGGATTCACTAAATTCATGCTAAGAATATATGAAAGCGGAAATGATTACCCTGCAACCAATATAAAAATTTTATATTAAAGGTATCTGCTCACACATAAAATATGTATGTATACATATAGGTTTGTTTTGTGTACATATGTACATGTATTAGGCCTACATGGCTATATCCTAAGTGATTGTACCTTATTTTTATATAGTAGCAGGTTAGGATTTTAAGGCTTTAATCTCAATGAAAGAAGGCTGAGATTTGTTTATCTGTAGGGATCGTTGGCTTGTAGGTGAATGTTTTGGAAATTAAGGTTTGAGTACCGCTTGGCTTGCCCAATAATACTTTTATTTTGAATTGGATATCAGTGTGGAGTTATATACAGATTATTTTATAGCGCGCTTTCCATGGTTCTTTTCATTCTCTCCTACAAAGGAAAATAATACTAATAATTATATTCTACAAAGGAAAATAATACTAATAATTATATTGAAATATTAGTTATTCTCAAATAGTAATATAATATAGATTAGTATGAACCTACGACGCTGATAGCATGTCATTAAAATTACTAACAATTTACATGTTTCTTGGCCTATTTTTTTTCATCTCCCTTTCCGTTGTGTTGTATATTATTATCTGCAAAACTGGTCTTCTTTTAATTGAATTATTTGTTTAAAATATCTTTCTGGATATTAGTTATTCTCAAATAGTAATATGATATAGATTAGTATGAACCTACGACGCTGACAGCATGCCATTAAAATTAATAACAATTTACATGTTTCTTGGTCTATTTTTTTTTTCATCTCCCTTTCCGTTGTGTTGTATATTATTATCTGGAAAACTGGTCTTTCTTTAACTGAATTATTTGTTTAAAATATCTTTCTGGACACCACAACTTTCAGATCATCAGTTCAGATTTTTAAGTTATTCCTTAAATATATCATGCCCTTTTATTTTTCCTAAATAGATTCGTGTAAAATTATATAAATTATATGGCCAAATTACAGTGCATTATATCGTGTATTAAATATGTGATTTTTATTGTACTGTAACTTGCGTAGGTCTGTTGATTTCCAGTTCACGGAGATAATATGCGTTGGAAAAGTCAGGCTCGCGAGTCGGCATTTGCGATGTATATACAGGATCAATACCGGTACTGTAGGTAGCTGTATAGATAAGCCTAAGGGTGCTATTATGAGTGATATTTTTCTTACGCTGTTATTGCATATAACGCTCTTTAAATTTTTTCAACCCCGAAAATGAGATTTATATCATGAATTCCATAATTTTTGTTATTGTTAGATTCATGAAACATGCATTCCATATTTTTTTATTTAAAAAAAAATAATTTTTAACTTTTAAAGCCATGAAAATTATCAAATTGAGCCCCTAAATTTAGACAGATTGTGAAGGGTTAAACTTTTGAGTTATTGTAAGGTTGAGTTTTGTAGTAAAAATATAAATAGTTTAATTAAATTTAAACTCATTGCCGCCAAATGAAATAATGCATTTCTTTAATGGAAAATAAGTATAGAGTCTTATCGAAAGTTAGAATTTCCTTGTAAGAAAAGGAGGATTAATGTAAAATCAAATTTTGGAAACGATCTATTGGTAT
>NC_090762.1:7654744-7657244 GCF_036898095.1 Palaemon carinicauda | reverse complement strand
CTACAGTTTTTAAAGAACTAAAGTCCGAAGCGTATGTGTTAGTAAGGACTCCCAGTGGAGAACACCCTCTGTTGCAACATAGGCGTTGTTGAACTGGTAACAGAGTCGGCGGCATAAGGTTGTTCTCAGGCGGCAGGTGGACGGTTTACCTTTTTCACCCACCTTCAGCAGAGATAGTGATTGCGCTTTGATGTTCACTACTGTATTGTCCTTCTATTCTGGGAGTGTTTGTTTGTAAATATGTTTTTTTTGTGTTTATATATATATATATATATACATATATATATATATATATATATATATATATATATATATATATATATATATATATATATATATATATATATATATCTATATCTATATATATATATATATATATATATTTATATATATAGATATGTATATATATAGATATGTATATATATATATATGTATATATATATATATATATATATATATATATATATATATATATATATATATATATATATATATAATTGATACAATGTTTTGTGTTACTTGAGTGTGCAGTCTTTTAATTTCGAAGGATGATATAATTGACGTAATCAAAATATATTGATTTATCGTTTGATGTTATTTTGTTAAGCCCAGGTTACGTGTAGTTGTTTCAATTAAAAAAAAAATATATATATATATTTATTTATTTATTATATATATATATATCTTTAGGGCTGTTGCTCTCCACCGTTAATGTAATAAATAATAACCTAATCAATAGCAGGATATGAGTTTCTAATACCTTTTTTTAGTTTACGTTCATAGGTACTTCCCATTTTCTTTCTGAATTTTTATGTCCCTAGATGGGGTGAAGAGAACTCATAGTGGACAATACTGCAATTTAATGTGCTCTGGTATTTCCGGAATTAGTTTTTTATTTTTATTACCAGAGAGTCATATTGATTGCTCTGTATAACATCATCTTTGAATCGGAAATAAATAAAACACACGTCCGTTATTAGAAATGATCTGCGTACGATTAAATAACCGGTAACCTAATATTCAATGAGCCAGTGGCGAAGATCAGAGATCTTTGCGGCTGTTAAAATATAATTTATCTGGCGAGTGTAGCCAGTGAAATCGGAATATTAAAGTAACTTTGCTCACCAAAGCCCTTATAACGCGAGATCGGTCCCCGCTGGCCGCGTAGGAGAGTAACATCGGCGCCTAGCAGGGTTTTGGGCCGGTGAATTCAAGCTTAGAACGCGGTAACCCTGTTATGTATAGTTCTGTGCGTTTCCTTTATTTTCAACTTCGTTTCAACAATTGCAATTTTTGCTTTGATTCGCATCAAGTATTATTACTCGTGCTTACTTTGATTACCGTTTTTAATTATGCGTAACCGCAAATCACTTCATGTTCGATTGTCGTCATTCACACAAACATGTTTTTTTTTCGAATTTTCCTGTTTTTACAGTGCCAAGAGGAGGAACTGTTACAAATTAGGGAAAGTTGCGAACAGTGATGGAGTGCGTTCTAAGTGGAAGAGGTGCAGCTTGGAAAATAAAAACTACCGATTGTTTGGGAACGCCAACTTTGACCTTCATTGGTTTTTAAACAGTTTATATATATATATATATATATATATATATATATATATATATATATATATATATATATATACATATATATATGTGTGTGTTTTAGATAATGTAACTTTTAATGGAGGTAATTATAATTAAAAATAATTTGTTAAAGCAGTTATTTCCAGTTAGAAATTATATAGATGATTTAATGAATATATATATATATATATATATATATATATATATATATATATATATATATATATATATATATGTATGTATATATATTATATATATGTATATATATTATATATATGTATATATATACATATGTATATATACATATGTATATATATACATATATATATATATATATATATATATATATATATATATATATATATATATATATATATATATATATATACACTCACGGAGAGATCCTGTAACCATCTATTAATATTTCGCTAGACGGCACATCAATTTCTAATGTCGAGAAAACTTCGTCTTTTGGATTTGTATTTTGGATAGGCTGCTATAAAGTACATATAAAACTAATAATTTATGTTGAATATTCAATTGATGCCTTTGCATTTTTTTATGGAATCTTTCTACTGTTTTTTGAAAATATTCTTCTTAAAATGAATTTTGGTTCTATCTGAAAAATATTATGAAGTTTTTGAACACTTTTCGTCGAAATAGCATCGGCAAGTAAATCACAGTATGAGCTAAAACTTATTATTATTGTTATTATTATTATTATATTGTTGTTATTGAAGCATTCGTTTTATTCGGTCGTAGCACGTAAAAGCGATTCATCACAAGTGTTCCTTTATCCGGGATTTTTATCCAACGAACGCATTTTTGGGATCCAGAGATTAATTTATCAGACTCCATATGACTCACTCACAGATGTGTGAACGCAGTACACTATGATTTCGGGATACGAACAATCA